>NC_025993.2:78379930-78404930 GCF_000442705.2 Elaeis guineensis | reverse complement strand
CCTCTTCTCCTTCCCCTACTAGATCTCCACTTGATGCCTCCTCAAATGGCATCCACCAGGCGATCCACGGCCTCCGCGGCCAGATCTCAGCGATCTCCACAAGACCCGACCTCATCTCCAGCTTCCCAGGCTCCTCCTCCTTCGGTAATGGCGGTCGATAGATTCGTCCGATGTCGGCTTGAAGGTAGAAAGGATCGACCGAGGGCTCTGCCACAACGGGAGCCGCCAAGGGGGGAAGAACAGCTTGGAGATTGGCCTCCAATTGGGATCATTAACACCATCTCTGGAGGACCCCGGAGGGGAGAGGCTAGTGGATCGGCCGGGCCGCCCAAGCGGCAAAAAACTGAAGGATCTATAACCTTTACTAAAGAAGATGCCCGGGGGATCTAGTTCCCCCATAATGATGCGATTGTAGTTTTTTTAAATATTGCTGATTATGATGTACGCTGCATTCTTGTTAACAGTGGAAGCTCAATCGATATTTTATTTTACGATGCATTCTCAAAAATGTCCATCCCTGATGGTCGGTTAGGGCCGATTAGCTCCCCGTTGGTAGGGTTTACTGACGATGCTATGCCAGTGGAGGGAGTAATAACTTTGACTGTAGTTGCAGGTCAGTATCTAGAACAATCCAAAGCATCGGTGGATTTTCTGGTGGTGAGAGCGCCGTCTGCCTACAACGCAATTCTCGACCGATCCGGCCTCAATGCCCTCCGAGTTATAGTTTCGACCTACCATCTGAAATTGAAATTTCTTACCAGCCAGGGGGTCGGAGAAGTTAGAGGAGATCAAGCCTTAGCAAGGCATTGCTGTAATATAGCCTTACAAAGAAGTGGCCAGCTTGACCCCTGTCCGATTGATGGATTGGACACCCGTGATGACCTGACTGAAGAACGGGGTGGGCCAATGGAAGATCTTGTCTCAATTCTTTTGAATGACGGGAACGAAGAGCACATGGTGAAGATCAGCTCCAGCTTGGGGAAAGAGGTGCGGACACAACTTATTGATTTCCTACAAAAGAATGCGGATGTTTTTGCTTGGGTTCCGACGGACATGCCAGGGATCGATGCCGAGGTTATGGAACACCGTCTGACTGTTGATCCCAAACACCGACCAACAAAGGAAAAAGTTCGAAGTCATGCACCGGAAAGACAGATGGTAATAGCTGAGGAAGTTGATAAACTCCTGAAAGTCGGGTTCATCAGAGAGATCAACTATCCGTGCTGGGTTTCTAATGTGGTCCTGGTTAAGAAGGCGAACGGTAAATGGAGGATGTGCATAGACTTCAAAAAGATGAATAAAGCCTGCCCGAAGGATAGCTATCCTCTGCCCAGAATTGACCAATTGGTGGATGCAACCTCGGGCCATGAGCTTCTCACTTTCATGGATGCATTCTCCGGCTACAATCAAATTCGGATGGCACCAGAGGACGAAGAAAAAACTGCTTTTATTACTAACCATGGCCTTTATTGTTACAGGGTCATGCCTTTTGGCCTCAAAAATGCAGGGGCGACATATCAGCGGCTGGTGAATAAGATCTTCAAAGAGTAGATCGATCGTAACATGGAGGTCTACGTGGACGACATGCTCGTAAAAAGCAAATCCTCGATGAACCACATCGCCGACCTTGAGGAGACCTTCAGTGCCCTCCGAAAATACAAGATGAAGCTGAACCCGACCAAGTACGCTTTTGGAGTAACCTCAGAAAAATTCTTGGGCTTTATGGTATCGGAGCACGGGATCGAAGCAAATTCGAAAAAGATTCACGCCATCCAGGAAATGACTGCCCCAAGGTCAATAAAGGAAGTTCAGCACCTTACTGGGAGAGTAGCGGCCCTAAATCACTTCATCTCAAGATCGACCGAGCAGTGCCTGCCTTTCTTTCAGACTCTCAAGCTGTCGAAGAACTTCTGTTGGACCCCTGGATGCCAGCAAACATTCGAGGAGCTGAAGAACTACCTTGGCTCATCTCCACTATTTACAAAGCCCGAGCCTGGAGAGGAGTTGTTCCTATACATGGCGGTCTCCCCTGTGGCCCTTGCAGCAGTTCTGATTAAGGAAGAAGCAAAAATTCAACGGCCGATCTATTACATAAGCTGAGTATTGAGAGACACCGAAACCAGGTATACTAAGTTAGAGAAACTAACTTACACCTTGTTGATTGCAGCTCGGAGGCTCCGACCTTACTTTCAGGGATACACCATAATACTGCTCACCGACCAGTCGATCAAGGCAATTTTGCATCGAGTGGATGCCTCTGGGAGGATAGCGAAGTGGGCAGTCGAGCTCACAGAGTTCGACATCGACTATCGACCTCGGCCGACAATAAAAGCCCAGATACTAGCAGACTTCATGGTGGAATGCACTATCTCGGAGGAGGCCGAGCTTGGACGAGATGGAGCCGATGATCCGGGGCTCCGGTCGAACTCTCTTGAAGAAAAAGCTGATCTCCCAGATGGTTTTTGGGCCCTCTACGTGGATGGTTCCTCCAACAAGTCAGGTGCGGGCGCGGGCCTGATCTTGGTCAATCCTGACAGAATTATCGTGGAGTATGCACTGCGCTTCGAGTTCCCTGCGACAAATAATGGAGCAGAGTATGAAGCTCTGATTGTAGGACTAAAGGTCGCCAAAGAATTGGAAGTAGATCGGCTCCAAGCCTACAGTGACTCTCAATTAGTAGTGGGATAGGTCAATAAAAATTATGAAGCTAAGGAGGACAGTATGGCCAAGTATCTCAAAAAGATAAAGGAGATCATCCCTACCTTCAGCAGCTTCAACATCAAGCAGATCCCAAGAGCAGAAAATACTAGTGCTGACTTTCTCTCCAAGCTGGCTACACTAGCTCCGGCTGAACTGCCTAAGGAAGTCTTCTTTGAAGTTCTGAGGTGCCTAAGCATGAAAGAATTACAGCCTGTGATGGAGATCAGTCATGAACCCAGTTGGATCGACCCACTGGTTGCATACCTCAAGGATGGGGTCCTTCCTCCTGATGCAAAAGAAGCTCGTAAGCTTAAGAACCAGGCCTCCCGATATATCCTTTATGAAGGCAAGCTATACAAGAGGTCATACTCCTTACCCCTCCTGAAGTGTCTCCGGCCTTCTGAAGCCGACTTCGCCTTGAGAGAGGTACATGAAGGAGTCTGTGGAAGTTATCTGAGGGCCAGATCTTTATCCCACAAGCTGCTCCGTCAAGGCTATTACTGGCCTACCATGTACCACGACTCCATCGAATATGTCAGAAGATGCGACCGGTGTCAGAGATATGCAAGTATACAAAGGCAACCTGCCTCCAAACTGACACCATTGAGTGCCCCATGGCCGTTTGCGCAATGGAGGATGGATATCCTCGAACCTTTTCCTATGGCATTCGGGTAGCAGAAGTTTCTCCTAGTGGCAATAGACTATTTCACCAAGTGGGTCGAAGCTGAACCTTTGGCAAAAATTACAGAAGCTAAAGTGCAGGACTTCGTCTGGAAGTTAATTATTTATAGGTTCGGCTTACCTAGAACACTCATTACTGATAATAGGCGGTAATTTGTTGGGGCAAAATTTGTCAAATTTTGTGAGGACCTGAATATCTCCCATAACTTCACTTTGGTAGCCCATCCACAGGCAAACGGTGAGGCCGAAGTGACTAATAGGACTCTGTTGCAAGGTATCAAGGCGAGACAAAGAAAACTTGGGCAGACGAGCTTTATCATGTGTTATGGGCGTACCGAACTACTCAGAGATTGCCCATAAGGGAGACCCCCTTCTCCCTAGCTTTCAGGACAGAATCTGTGATCCCGATTGAACTCAAGCTTCCGTCGGCGCGAGTTGTGGCATTCGACGAGCGGCGTAACCTGCAGGATCTCAAGGCCAACCTCGACTTGTTAGAAGAAAAGTGAGAAACAGCTCAAGTTCGGATGGCGGCCTACAAGCAAAAAGTAGCCCGCTACTACAATTTTCGGGTCAAAAGCAAAGTCTTCAGTGTGGGGGACCTGGTACTACGACGAGCCACTGTCTCAAAACCTCAAAATCAAGGAAAACTTTTTCCAAACTGGGAAGGTCCATATGAAGTTAAGGAGGTGGTCCGGCCCGGAACATAATATCTAAAAGAGCTCGGAGGAGCAGAGCTTCCGCGACCATGGAATTCAAAAAATCAGCAAATGTATTACCAATAGCTTCGCCTTAAATAAAAGTTTCATACTTGCATATTTTACTTTTAGCATGAGTTTATAACGACAGGGAGTAACTCCCTAGTACAATCGAAATTAAGCTTGTTAAGAACAAGAGGAGAACCTCATCCTAACATGAGCAAAGACGAAGGTCCGATTTCTTAAAGACCGGATGGGGGGAGAGGCCCTTGCAACGGCCCTTATGTGCCCCCACAGCCTTGTTAGGAACAGGAGGAGAACCTCATCCTAACATGAGCAAAGTCAAAGGCCCAGTTTCTTAAAGACCAGATGGGGAGAGAGGCCCTTGCAACGGCCCTTATGTGCCCCCACAGCCTTGTTAGGAATAGGAGGAGAACCTCATCCTAACATAAGCAAAATCGAAGGCCCGATTTCTTAAAGACCAGATGGGGGAAGAGGCCCTTGCAACGGCCCTTATGTGCCCCCACAGCCTTGTTAGGAACAGGAGGAGAACCTCATCCTAATATGAGTAAAGTCGAAGGCTCAATTTCTTAAAGACCAGATGGTGAGAGAGGCCCTTGCAACGGCCCTTATGTGCCCCTACAGCCTTGTTAGGAACAGGAGGAGAACCTCATCCTAACATGAGCAAAGTCGAAGGCTCGATTTTTTAAAGATTGGATGGGGGGAGAGGCCCTCGCAACGGCCCTTATGTGCCCTCACAGTCTTGTTAGGAACAGGAGGAGAACCTCTTCCTAACATGGGCAAAGTCGAAGGTCCGATTATTTAAAGATCGGATGGGGGGAGAGGCTCTTGTAGCGGCCCTCATGTGCCCTCACAATCCTGTTAGGAACAGAAGGAGAACCTCATCCTAACATGAGCTAAAACTGACTATCAGAAACAAGAGGAGAACCTCATCCTAATACGAACAAAGGCTCGATTGATCAAGATCGGACAAGGAGGAAAGCCTCCTCAATGGCCCCTCTACACTCTCACGATCCCATCAAGAGCAGAGGGAAGATCCGCACTCGAACACAGAAGAAAAGGGAAGATGAAAGGAGAAAGCGACGAACTACGCCAGCGATAAGTGAAAAAATGAACTACATCAAAGGCACAAGGGATCTCATCTCAACGAGGAAGAAAACCCTTGTCGAAAATCTTCGATCCCTAAGGGCAAATCAGTACAGTGACGATCGGGAATCTTCAAACAATGTCGACGTCGAATAGGATGAAAGACAAAAGAAGTTTGGTAAATGATGACTCGAAGCAAGAGCAGACAAGGAATTACAAATTACGCTGAAGCCAAATGAGATGGAAGACAAAGGAAGTTCGGTAAACAACCATTTAATACCAGAATGGACAAGGTAATAGACAATTTTATTTTTATTTCATTGGTGAAGTGCACATTACAAAGCCTTGAAGGCCAAAAACAAAAAGAGAAACGACCAGTGAAGAAAAGAATACAAAAAAAAAAGAGGAGAAAAGTTCTAAGGAAGCTCGGCTTCATCAGACTTCGAACTCTCAGTTCCGGCCATCGTCTAGGATTACTTTAAATACCTGACTTCTTCTTCCAGCCCCCTTTTCGACAAATACCCCAACATTATCTTTAAAGTACATGTAGATGCCACCTTTTTCGTGCCATGGGTCCTGCTGCGTCACAATGATGGCGGGCATGACCTTCTTTCTGAGGTCAGGTTCCCCCTCATAGTGATGGCGGGCATGACCTTCTCTCAGACGTCAGGTTTCCTCACACAATGACGCACATCGGGAAGCACTCACGGTCGAAGATGTGCCTAAGCACGGGCTCTGAATGATCAAGGCAAAATACGGCCGGATCTGTCTCTTCTACCCTCACCTTCTTTGCCGACCCAAAAGTTGCAGTGCCTTCCCGCTCGTGGGCTTTGAGATTCTGGGCCAACATCCGAGCTGCGTCCACGCCCATATCTACAACGAAGGACGATCGGTACAGTCTATGAATGGAGCCGCAGAAGCGGAGAAAGTTCTGGGGCTAACCTAGGCTAATATGAGGAATGCAGGGATGCAGAGATGAGGATGACTCGAAGGATGCCTAAGGCCAAGAGGGAAGGACTGAAGAAACTCCCATGCAAAGTGAAATCCCCGAAAGGGGGAGATGGGTTTAAATAGGCGACGGGGTCCGGAGCAATAATGACTGCAGGACTCCTCTGGCCAGTCTATGACTGCCGCGTGGCCCACTCACCGTGGCAAGCGGCTGAAGGTGGCCGATAATTAGTAAAACCATTATTGCATCGTACTTGGGGCAGCACTCTGGCGAAAATTCTGAAAAGAAGAAATCTTTTCTGAAAAGGCTCTAGTACCAGCATGCTGAATGCTAAAATATCTGGCAACCTCCGAGTGCGGCAATCGAGAGGGGCAACTTCGACCGTGAGAATTTCTCTGTACTTCTTTCATTCGGAATCCAAACTCGAAAGTAGGGGGACTGGTGTTGGGTATAAAATACCTCCCGATCGAAGTTTGTAAAAGACCGACCCTTCCAGGGCTTCTCCAGCTTTCGACCTTGTGTGGCGTCTCTCTGAACCCCCCCCGACCGTCCGAGCTTCCAGACTTCTCTAACAATGAGCTTCTCCATCCATCTACCGTGTCGCTCCAAAGGCTCTCTAGGCCTCACTGTCAGTCGACCTTCTACGGTGATCAACTATTCCCCAAACTCTTTTCGGACTTCATCAATATCCGAGCTTCTTCGACAATGAGGTTTCTACAGTAATCGGACTCCATCTGAGTTTCTACGGTGATCGATCACCTTCAGGATTCTAATCAGGCTCCTGTGAGAGCCGAATATCTACTACGAGTGGTCTACTCCGAACTCCTACATCGAGCGATCTGCTCTGAACTCCTACAGCGAGCGGTCCGCTCCGAACTCCTACTACGAGCGGTCCGCTCCGAACTCCTACTACGAGCGATCCGCTCCGAACTCCTACAGCGGGCGGTCTACTCCGGATCTCTACTGTAAGCAAATTCCATTCGAGCCCCTACTATAAACATGTCTCTTCTGAACTTCCATTACAAGTAGACTTCAGCCGAGCTTCTTCGTAGCCGGATCCTAGACGAGCTTCTACAATGGGACAGGACCCACCGGCCAGATCGCTACTCCGAGCTCCCACGACAGCCGATCTTCAATCGAGCTTCTACAATAAGCGGCCTCCTTTCAGCCTTCTACAAGGACTAGACTCCGTCCAAACTTTCATAGTGGATGGATATCGGATGAACTTCTACAACGGACGGACTCCAGTAGCTGAATTTTTATAATGGCCAATCACCTCTGATGTCTGTCGAACCTCCCCAATGCCAATCGAGGTCCACCGCCGGCCAACCCTCCGCCAGATTTCTCATGAAATCGGACTTCTCCGGTGGATAATCTTCAGATGAGCTTCAACATCGGGCAAATATCAGACAGACTTTCCTAGCAACCGGACCCCTACCGATCTTCACCAACAGAAAGTCTCCGTCCGAGTTTCTACAGCAGATGACTTTCGCCTGTAACATTAGCACCTAAGGCATCCGACAACAATGGACTCGTCAGCAGCCTCAGAAACATCCGAGCTTCTCCTAGATCGGCAGTATAGAGAGCCATCCCTCTCCATCAGACATCCCAGCTGAGCTCCAGCCGACAAATCCGAACTCTCCGACAAGTCACGACAATGGCCACCACCCTGCTCCACTCTCTGCAATAGATTCCACGTGGCTCCACTACTCTCTGGTAAGTCGCAACAACGGACACCACTCCACTCTCCGTAACAAACTCCATGTGGCCCTGAACGACCCTTGACGCCACTACTCTCCATAACAAACTCTAGACAGGCTCTGAACAGCACACTACCAAGCGGTTACAGATGTCGCTGTCAATCAGTTACACCCTCTGTCTATAAAAAGGGACCCCCAGATATATTCTTCTCTAAGCTCAAAAACTCTATCTCAAAATTTTGCTAAAATTTTCACTCGAGCACTCCATTTTTGTTGAAATAGAGTACTGACTTGAGCATCGGAGGGTCTTGTCAGAGCACCCCCAACTCCGGTTTAGACTTTCCTTGCAGGTCCCGACGGCGGCCGTGGTCATCTCGACTCCAGCAACTCCGATTTCGGCGGAATTCTGCACCAACATATATATATATATATATATATATATATATATTTATTTATATATTTATATATATATATATGTACATATACATATATATCTATATATATGTGTATATATATATATATATATCTCTCTCTCTCTCTCTCTATATATATATATATATAAACTATGGGTCACCTGAGGGTGACTTTAAGGTTTACCTAAGAGTGGCAACACACTAAAGGTAACAATACTCTAAAGGTTTCCTACGGGAATAGTTTCCTAAGAGAACCTATGGATTCTCTAAAGATCTTCCTAAAAGTTTACTAAAGGTTAACCTATGGGTTTCCTAAAGGATAACTATAAGTTAAACCTAAGTTATCTTATAGATTAGATCTAAGTTATACTATGATCTAAGTTATAGTATATCTAAGCTATTACTAGCTATGTTATTAATAAGTTACTACCTAGATGACTTACTAGTTACTATGAACTTACTAGTTAAGTTACCTACAGGTCAGTTATTTTTTATCTTTTTAATTTTTAATCTTTTATATCTCTTTTATTTTTTAAATTTTTTATGTTCTTTTAATTTTTTACTTTTTTATGTGTTTTTTATATTTTATGTGTAGGTTACTTACTACATGCAGGTTATCTACTTACCATATGCATGTTACCTAGTTACTATTATTTTTTATAATTTTTTATTATTTTTTTTATATAAATAGTGATGCAATAGTTTTAAAATAGTAACTTAAAATAGTATTTTGAAAATATGCATGCAGGTGAACGATGAAGGAACGTGGAAGGAAGGAGTATGGAACAAAGGAATATGCAAATAGTACTCCTACTATGCAAATGATGTGTAAATAGTATTTTATGAAATAGTAATTCTGTAAATAATATGAATAGTAATGAATAGTAACTATAAATAGTATTTAAGGGTGTAGAATGCATGCAACGATAAAGAAGATGAACAGTATTTAAAGCTATATTTAAATAAAATAACATAAACAAAATACAAAGTAAATACAAATGAACAAAGGAATGAAGAAACTGGTACTTCATTAAAACAAACTGATGGAAATGTACATATAAAAAACACACGGATATGAAGAATATAAAACAAACTTACAGAACAATAAATAGTACAACAATGAAGATAGCTTGCAGTAACTTGCTTCTCCGACTATAAGACTCTTCACACTTAGAACTAAAAGGAAGTGGAAGGCTATACAGGACTCAAAGAAAGAGTATATACAAGGGTACAAGGTAGGAGAAAGAAGAGAAACTATTATTAGAATACTCCCTCACTGGCTTGTAACTTCTACCTGGATCTTAAGATCTTCAATAAGCTTTCTAGGGAAGCCTTACTAGCTCTTAGGATAGCTCTTGAAGCTTGGGAGTCCAGGGGCTTGTCCTCTAATGCTGGCATTGGGGGTCTTCTTATAGATGCTGGGCTAGCTTCTTTCTTGAACTTCAAGTATAATCATCTTTTTTGAAAGTGAAGCAACTTGGTGCTGAAGCGTCTTGATGGAGAATCAACTTTGCTAAAGTAACTTGGTGTTGAAGTAATCATCTTTTCTTGGTGGTGAAGCATCTTAATGCTAGGGTGCCTTACTACTGAAGTAATTTACTTGGTGAAGCTTCTGAAGTAGACAATTTTAGTAGTAATAGAATAAGGGGTCCACTTTGGTGTAGCTTTTATGAGAAATAGCTAAGCTTGTCTCCTTACTTGTCTGCTTCTTCTTCATTCTTGAGAATCTGCGTACGAACATCGCTTGATGCTGGTGAGTAAGTGGTGTCTATCCAAATGTGTTGCCTTTTTGATATTGAAGTTTCTGGATTGAATGATGAACTGGCACTGGATGCTGGAATGTTGACTGCCTTGGTTGTGGTGGCATGCTTCTCCTACATCCTAGTCTTCCTCTATGCATGCTTTCAAATCTAGGGAGGATCAAGGGAATGGTAAGTGCTGGATTTTGTTGGTGGACTGTTGAATGTTAGCTATCTGGTGAAGACTGCTGTTGTCGTAGTTGATGAATAGGAGTACTGGTGGCTGAATGCCAGTCTCCTGAAGAATTTGGTTGATGGTCTGGAGGTGGAGTTTGAGCAGGTGGAGGAGTATATCTCTCACTTGGGTTATGTTCTTGGGGCAAAGAATTACTTGATGAGGATGAGATATAAATGGAGAGGAATTGGTGTGGATTAGTCATGAAGACTTGGATAGTTGTTCAGGAATAGGGTCTTCTACGATTTGAAGAATAGTAGTGATGAGGATGTCTTCGAGGATGATGCCTATGGGAATGTCTATAAAAATATCTATGACAATTTCTTCGAGATGGCATTGAGAAGAATTTGTCTGGCAGAGGCTGAGGAATGAGGGATGAGAGGGGATGAAGGATGAGAGATTCATACCTGTATTTATAGGCTGATTCAGTATTTGAATTGGCTCTCTTTGGATTCTCTTTGGATGCCTCACCTACTTTGAATGATTCAATTTTTGAATTTTTTCAAATGATTGATGGCAAATCAAATTACTCCCTCTTAATAGTAGCTGTTTGAGTGGATTGATTAATGGGTAGTCTTATCTCTCTGCTGCTTTTGTTTCTTTGGATTCCTTGTTTTTGGATGGTAATATTTGTGAATAGGTTTGGGAAAAACTCTCATATGGAATTTTTTCTAATCCTCCCAGATAGATGAACACTTTATGGCAAAGTGGGACAAATGGATAAACACTTCATGTGAATTTAATGCAAATGATTTGAAATATATTTTATCATTTATGTAATGAATTTAAATAGGATATATTTATCTCAAAGATATTTTGTATTTTACTTTGAATCTTATCAGGATAATTTTTTGGGTTTAAAATAATATTCCAATTTCTTTCTCTTTCTGACAAAAAATTAGATTGATTTACCAGGTCTGTTGTGACCCATATTCTACCATCTGACCAACATCTATAATACTGAGATTTACAGGCTTCCCAGTAAACATCAGTATAATTAACTAAAACATAATCTTCTATATCAAAATTTTTTATGTTTTGTGTTTTTAGGATTCCATCAGAAAATTGGGTATGTGTAAGATAATAAATTTGAAAAGGATAAACAACTTCTGTTAACTTTTTTTCTTCTATTCCACTGTAAATTATCATGTCTATTTTGTTTCTATCATCTTTGAGTTTCCTTAAAATTGTAGAGATTAATTTTGGAAACATATCTAAAGGATAATTGTAGTCTATAAAAGCTAATCTAACTAATCCTTTATTTAAAGATCTAATCATAAGATCAGAAGGGTTTACGTTTATATTTGGGATGCTCAGCTTTGGCCAACACCAATCTATTATAATATATTCTTTAAGATTTTCAAGTAATTCTCTAATTTTTTTGGTTGAAGAACGTTATTAAGAATAATATTTTGAAGTTCAAAGGGTAATATTTTTTGTGTCTTATTCCAAATTCCTAATCTTTGTTGTTTAATAGAAAGACAAATCATCTGTTTAGAATTTGGACTACTATCATTTGTAAGATCTGATCTAGAATTGGAGGAGACAGGGGTAACTTTGATTTTCTTATTCATATTTGGGTATTGATGGTTTTGACTTAGTGATTTAGAGATGCTGAATGGAAAGAAATTCTTTTTGGACTTCAAGAAGGTCTTATGGCCCAAAGATTTTTATGGGCCAAAGGCTCTTATTTTTTAATTTTAAGTTTTCTTTTGGACTTTTTCAAGGATTTAAGTATTGAATTAGGTTTCTATAGAAATTTATTTAAGATTGAATCCTAGTACTAGGCTTTTCTTTCTTTAATATGATTTCATGATTAGCATAGGATTCAAGTGTTTCCTTATTGTTTTCTAGAAATTTTAAAGTCCTATTGAATTCTCTTGGTTGATCTAGAATAGGAGGTGTTTCAAAGATGATTACATTTTGATATATGACCAATTTTTCTGATTGAGAGATTTTAAAATTTAAAGGTAACTTTATTAGGATTCCTAAGTTTCTTGGTATTTTCCATGGTAAGTAAGGTCAAAATTTCTGTGGATTTTTATTATAGGTTTATTTTTTGGGATCAAGTCTAGAACCTTTTTCCTAGATAATCTTTTTCTTCTTCTATTAGATTTTAAGAATTCAGGATGAATTTTATTTTCTATATTTTTAGGAGGAATTAATGTTTCAGATATTTCAGATGATCCTATTTTCTTATTGTCTAAGTGAGTTATATTATCTATCTTGGATTGAATTTCTTTATTTTTAAACTCAGATTGATCTATTATTTCTTCTGAATAGGCTTTATCTTTAGATTCAAAAGTTTTAGTATCTTCAAATATTTTTATTTGTTCAGATATAATTTTTTCTTCAGGTGTTCCTCTTTTTTGGTTCTTATTTAAGTATTGTTGCATCTGAGGTACTTTTAGGATTTTAGAATAAGTTGTGGTTTATTTTTGTTATTTTGAAGACATGGAAAAGAATATTCAATAATTTTTTTGTCTTTCTCCCAATAGATTGATATTTTCTTAGTTGAACAACTACAATCTTTACCCTTTTTTACAACTTCAGAACCATGTTTATGCCCTAAATTTGGCCTATTTGATTCAATACTAGTCTTGAATTTTGTTCCCAAATCATATTTTTCAAACCAATCAAAGAATTTAATAGTAATATTGTTTGATAAAAATATAATATCTCAATTAGATTGCTACAGTTTGAGTTATATTGTAAGTATTAAGGATTTGTTGTCTTTTATGCTCATTATGTTTAGCAAAAAAGTCCTTTCTGAATAACTCTTCAAATTCAAAATCATCTTTATAGTAGGATGAGGATTTGTTTTGAAGGTTTGATTATTTAGATTCAATTTTAGAGATTGGCCTGGGATTCATTTTTGATTTAGGATATGAGAATGATTGATATTGAGGGTAATAAGTTTGAGGTTGATCATTATCAGAGTCAAAATGGAGAGATTGGGTGTCATCATATTGATAGTCTAAAATATCTTCTAGATATATGTCTGCATATGAATCCATGTCTTTTTAGAAGGATTATTGAGAGATTTAGTAATGGTTAATGGAAATTCTTATGATTTCAGAGGAGATAAGAGGTTTTGAGTAGGTGGCTAGGATCTTAAAAGTATAAGTGTATGATTTGAAGAAATCCTAAGTGAGTTAGTCTATTTATGGTTAGATTTCTTATAGGTTAGATACCTAGCTACTTTAGTATACTAGGTATTAAAGAATAAAGAATGAAAGAATAAAGCTTTTAGTTTAGTAATGGTTAGATATCTGACTATCTTTGTAGTCAAGATATTAAAGAATAAAGGTTTTATGTAGTTAGTATGAAAAGAATGAAAGAATAGAAGAATAAGACTTCTAGTTGCTTACGCACCTAGAAACCTAATGATGTATTATAAAAGAATGGAAAGAATAAAATTCCTAACTGCTTACGCAGCTAGAAACCTAACTACTTAATGTTAGTATAAAATACCTAAATATGAAAAGAATGAACTTATTATTTGTCAATCTATAAGTATTCTATGTTAGTGACTAAAAGCTGGCTAAAGATACTCTAAAATACCCTGTCTAAATGCTAAAGAGGTATAAATGTTAATAACTAAATGTTAGATCTTATATAGGATTCTTACTATCACTTTATGATAACAGTTCTAAGGTAGAATGACTTAATAAAGGAAAACTCTTCCTAGAAACCTTAACAACAAGTAGCTCTAGTAAGAAATTCTTTCCTTAAGATACTTAATTTAGCAAGATACTGAAATAGTACCTACCTTAGGAGATTTAACACAGGAGAATTTGAAACAGAAATCTGAAACAGTTAGCCATCTTAGGTGCCAAAAGTAGTCTCCTCTACGGGCTTACTGTCTGGTGTCTTTAGCGGCCATCTCCCTGGCCTTTAGATTGTGGCATGCCATGAAGCGATCCTATACCTGAAGGTACACTCGAGTTTTCATCAGTTATGCAATCTGCCAGTTGAACAACCTCTGTGCTCCTCAGACCAAGCTTAGGTAGCTACCAGTCATCACTGTGCTCTTCGGATCAAGCTAAAGGTTCTTACCGAACATCACTGCTGCTTTAGTAACTATTCTAAGATTTTTCTAAACTACTTATCTCTTCCTAGGCTTTGTTATCAATCTATGATAGTTGGAAACCTTTAGAGTAACTAACAATATACTACTCTCCCTCCCCGAACTCTGAATGAATGTCGAAGGGGTGAAATCTCCCTCCCCAGGCTCTGATACCATATATATATGCGCGCACGCGCGCGCACACACACACACACACACACATATATATATATATATGTATGTATGTACATATATATATATATGTACATACATACATATACATATATATATACATATATATATATATATATATATATATATATATATATATCTGCGTGTGTGTATATATGTATATATATATATACATATATATATATATGTATATATATATATAGATATAGATACATATACATATATATATATATATACATATATACATATGTATGTAGGAAAATTCAGTGCAGGGGTAAAATGGTAATTTTAAAACTTTTTCAAAATTATGATTTTACAGTGGAAAAATATTAATTAATCTAATTAATTAATATAAATTTATCCTACACTAGGATCTAAATATGATATATAGCATGTATTCATTTAAATTTAAAATTTAAATTCGAACAGTAAATACTTTACTGTAATGTGTTCAGAACACAATACCTTTGTGCGGGTAGTAGATCGCCGCAATCTGATCATCGTTGAGAGAGTCTGATCATCATGATGCAGCCACACAGTGTGTCTGGCCTCTGCGGATCATCCACATAAAGTTTTCGATCTGATCGACTCCTCACGAGTGCTAGCTCGTTGTAGAGCCCTTTTGACAGTCGATGCTGATCGAACTCCTTCGATCGATGTCTGTCGATTCTTCGGATGCTCTAGATCATCAACAGACATGCTTGAGAGGATGTTGAAGATCTCTCTGAGATTTTGTGGGCTCACAACATTCGTAGCTTACTTTCTCACTTTCCGAACCCCAGGCTAAAACTCTAGGGAACTCACCGAAAACCTTGCACCCACTTTTTTTTCTTTTCTTTCTTTTTCTCTTGGAAGGATATGGACTTCATTCTCACGCACAAGACTTCCTCATGCTCCAAAATTTTTCTCCAAAAAAAATTCTTCCTACACGCCCCATTCATCTCCTCCTTTTATAACAATGTCAAACATCTTATCCAAAAGAAAAGATAAAGATGAGTAATTACACATTTGAATTCAAATGGACACCAACTCATCCCTTATCCACTAAAGGCATGAGGCATGGCTTAAATTATGCATGGAGTAATTTCATGAGAAATATTTTTCTCATGTAATAAATGGGGCGTTAAAAAAGGGATAAGGTGCAAAGATTGATTGCCCATTCAAATTCAAACTTTATTTTGAATTTGAATGGCCAACCAATCATCCCTATCCATTCAATTGGCATATTAAAGTGGGGCATGGAGAGGGCTTGGCATGAGAAAAAAATTCATAAGAAGTTCCTTCTCATGAATTCAAATGGGTGCAATGGAAGTGCGGTGGCGCATGGAGATTGGGTCAAGGTGGTTTCATTATTTAAACCAATCTAATTGAACCAAATAAGTTAGGTCCAATTAGAGTAATTTAAATCCAACTTAATTAGGCTTAATTAGGCTCAATAAAATTCTAATCAAATCAGGAATTGACTAAGCCCAACCCCTGATCAAATCAGGGACCAAACCATCTCGATGATTAGGTCAACTCTTAACCTAATCGGGCAAACCCAACTGAATCCAATTCAATTGGACTTGATCCAAAACTAATTACTCAATCAAATTGAGTTAATTAGCAATCAAATCACTAATTAAACCTCTCATAAATACTGAGTCTAAATCTGATGGGTAATCGAGCATCAGAATTCATCGATATGTAACCCTGATCGAAGAGTCCCAAACCAGTGGGACTCTTGACCCCGGTACCCATAATGTGTGGAACTCATGATCAGAGAATCCTGATTCTCGATCACTGAGTCCCAAATATATAGGATTCTACACCAGCCATCAAATCAGATAGGAGCCTCTAATGTGTGTGACCCCGCAGGTTCGAACCTAAGCCGGTAGCACAGGAACCAATTCTTGTACTAATCGAAGTGACCATCTAGCAATGGTATCCGATGTTCGGATAGGTCGAAGAGTCGCAATCGCAACACTCAGAACCTACATGAATATGGTTACTGTATAATTCATCCTTTTGACCTCTGTGTTTAGGATGACTCAGGGTTAAACTGTCAACCCTGATCAGATCATCCGAATCATGCTCAACTCAAACAGTCCTGTGACTCCTCACAAGGACTACCCTGGCCAAGATTTTGCTGAATTGAAACATGACTGTACACAGCTCCTAAACTGGAGTGGTCAATCCTATCTTGACACACGCATCGACAAGTCAAGTACTTTACTATACCCAGCAGCCTTCCGTCACTGAATTAAAAATTCATGTAGTGCAGTGCCTAAGTGTAGTGAGTTGCTTGCAAGTCACCGTGGCGGTCTCAGATCGGAGGGATATTTATACCCATATTCCATCGGAGCAAATCTTGACAGCAGAAATAGCTCCGGAGTTGGTCACGTTCAGTGTAGATGTACCCTTACATCTCACCTGTATGCCATACCAGTGTCTCCACACTCATTGGTTAAGAGGACAACCAACCTATATGGCACACAATGACCTATGCTTGATAAATATTGTCGTTCTTAGTAACAACGTATCATTTGGTCACGAACAGATTTAAGGACTAAACGACAAATCCTTCTTTGTCGAGTCTAAATAATCCTAAGGACTTCACCACAATATAGGAGTTCATTAGAAGATGAAATATTTTGTGATGAAAAATATCAAAATAATTTTTATTAATTCATAATTCATGTACAAATGCAAAAAATGAAAACAACCGTCAACAGACTAACGATTGGCTTTGGGACACTATTCCCAACAATCTCCCACTTGGCCTAAAGCCAATCGGTGCAGTATCTAATACCCATCTTTGACTTGTAGTTGTCGAACTCCTTCACCGCAATGGCTTTAGTGAATGAGTCAGCCAGGTTCTCCTTTCCGTCGATCTTCTGAAGATCGACGTCACCTCGATCCATAATTTTTTGGATGAGATGGTAGCGACACAGAATATGCTTCATCCGCTGGTGTGCCTTTGGTTCCTTCGCCTGAGCAATGGCTCCAGAGCTGTCACAATAGAGCAGAATTGGACCAACAAGGGTGGGTGCTACTCTGAGCTCGATGATGAATTTTCTCAGCCACACCATTTTTTTGGCAGCATCTGATGCAGCGACATACTCCACCTCGCAAACTGAATCAGTCACTGTGTGCTGCTTGAAACTTTTCCAGTAGATAGCCCCACCATTAAGGGTAAAAATAAATCCCGACACACTTTTGCTGTCATCATGATCAGATTGGAAACTAGAGTCTGTAAACCCTATAAGTCTCATGTTTGATTCACCATAAACGAGCCACTGGTCCTTAGTATTTCTTAAATACTTCAGGATGGTTTTAACAACCTTCCAGTGATTCTCCCCTGGATCAGATTGGTATCTACTCACTACCCCTAGTGAGTATGCCACATCTGGTCGTGTACATGTCATGGCATACATGATAGATCCCACTGCCGAAGCATATGGAATCCTACCCATACGCTCTCTCTCTTGAGGTATTGTTGGACAATCCCTCTTCTAGAGAGAAATTCCATAGCCTATCAGAAGATAGCCTTTCTTGAAATTCTTCATGCTGAACATCTTCAGCATAGTATCAATGTACGTGGACTGAGATAAACCAAGCAACTTTTTAGATCTATCTCCATAGATCCTCATCCCTAGGATGTAGGAAGCTTCTCCCAGATCCTTCATGGAGAATTGTGACGACAGTCAAATCTTTATTTTCTGTAATGCAGGGACATCATTTCTGATTAAGAGAATGTCATCCACATACAATACAAAAAATACTACTACTGGACCATTAGCCCACTTATAAATGTAGGGCTCTTCTCCGTTCTTAACGAAGCCATACATCTTGATCGTCTTATCAAAACGTATGTTCCAACTCCGTGATGCCTGCTTAAGTCCATAAATGGACCTCTATAGCCTGCACACCTTAGACTCATCTGTGGATGTGAATCCTTCAGGTTGTATCATATACACCTCTTCATCCAGCTCTCCATTTAGAAAAGCTGTCTTCACATCCATCTGCCAGATTTCATAGTCCAGATGGGCAGCTATCGCAAGCATAATCTGAATAGATTTGAGCATTGCCACAGGAGAAAACATCTCGTCATAGTCTATACCATAACGTTGATGATATCCCTTGGCAATCAGATGGACTTTATAGGTTTCCACCTTTCCATCTGTGCCTCTCTTCCTCTTAAAGACCCACTTACACCCTATGGGTTTTACTCGTTCGGGTGGGTCAACCAATATCCACACATCGTTGATCTTCATGGACTCTATTTTAGATTTTATGGCCTCTAGCTATTTCTCAGAGTCAGATCTCTGTATTGCATCCATGTAGGTGATCGGATCCTCATCGTTTTCATCAAGTTCGATAGGATCGTCGTCCCGGACCAAGAAACCATAGTATCTGTCCGATTGATGTGGTACTCTACCAGATCGCCTTAAGGGTGCTTGAACAATGGGCTCCGAATCTGATCTAACCAAATCCGGTTTAGGTTCAGCAACTTGTATTGATTTTTTCATCTACCAAACTTCGTCAAGTTCGACCTTAGAGGCAACAGTCCCTTCACCAAGGAACTCCTTTTCCAAAAAGATTGCCTTAAGGCTGACAAATACTTTTTGCTCATCAGTTAGGTAGAAGTAATACCCTTTGGTTTCTTTTGGGTACCTTATAAAATTACACTTGTTAGACCTAGGTCCAAGCTTGTCCGTAATTAAATGTTTAACATAAGCCAGACACCCCCAAACCCTAAGGTGCGAGAGTACTGACTTACGTCCTATCCATATCTCATATGGCGTTTTGGTTATAGATTTACTCAAAACTCTATTTAGAAGGTAACAAGCCGATTCGAGCACATATCCCCAGAGGGAGATCAACAGACCAGCAAACCCCATCATGGATCGAACCATGTCCAACAAGGTTTGATTCCTCCTTTCAGATACACCATATATTGTGGTGTTCCAGGAGGAGTCCATTGAGAGAGAATCTCATTCTCCCCAAGATATGTCAGAAAATCATTGGAAAGATATTCACCTCCTCGATCAGATCGAAGAATTTTAATACACTTCTCAGTTTGTTTTTCTACCTCATTTCGGAATAGTTTGAACATTTCAAACGACTTCGATTTATGCTTCATTAAATAGATATTCCCATACCTCGATAGGTCGTCTGTGAAGGTTATGAAGTAGAAATATCCACCTCTTGCACTTGAGCTCATGGGTCCACATACATCAGAATGTACCAGACCTAAGAGTTCACTGGCTCGCTCACCTTTTCTAATAAAAGGTGATTTGGTTATTTTACTAAGAAGACAGGACTCACAGGTTGGAAGTGATTCACAATCACCTACTTTAAGAATTTCTTCTTAAGCCAATCTGTTTATCATGTTCTTATTGATATGACCTAGCCTACAGTGCCAAAGGTAGACTTTTAACACATTATCTATTCTAGGACGTTTACCGGAGGTTTGAACCACATTAACAGGTTGTGATAGAAAGTAAATTCTATTATTAAATTGTCCAACAAACATTGTAACACCATTCAAAATGATATTACAAATATTTTTTTTATTAAAAATTGATAACCGTTCATGGCCAAAAGGCCTACAGAAATAATATTTAATAAAAAGCTTGGACAATAGTGACATTCACTCAGAATTATGTTTCGAGAATTGATTACAAGGTTCATGATTCTTAATGCTAGAATTGGAACTTTGCTTCAATCTCCAACGTTCAAGAATCTCTCGCCTTCATCAAATCTCCTACTGACCTGCAGACCCTGCATCGAATTGCAAATATGATAAGGGCTTCCAGTATCCAATACCCAGGCAGTAGTATCACAAATAAAAAAGTTGCAAGGTGTTATCATATAAGTTCCTTGCTTCTTCTTCGGCCTGTTCGGGTCCAGGGAGGCAATGTATAGAGGACAGTTCCTCTTTCAGTGCCCCTGCTTCTTGCAAAAGAAGCACTCCGCCTGGCTCTGGTCGGGCTTGCACTTCTTGGTCTGACCCTGTGCAGACATCCCAGCATGCAACTGCACCTTCTTATGCTTCTTCTTCTTGTTATTCTTCTTCCCTTTCTTAAAGGGTCGACGACCAGAAGAAGACCCTCCCACAACATTCACCGACTCCTTATGGAGCTGGTGATTCTTCTCAAAGTTTTGCAGCAACCCCAACAAGTCGTGGTAGTTCACTGCTGGCTTTGTCATCCAAAAATGAGTAAGGAAGGGGAGGAAGGACTTGGGCAATGAATTAAGGATCGCATCCTTACCGAGCTGCTCGTACAGGGGAAAGCCCAGTTTACTTAGGCGCTCAATCATTTCGATCATGTACAGTACATGATCAGTGACTGAGGCTCCATCCCTCATCCGAGCATTGAAAATAGTACAACTAATTTTGTGTCTTTCAACATCGTCAGACGTGCCAAAAGAGTCGTTCAACATTTGAAGCATCTCCTGTGGCTGGGCATTCTCGAACCTGTGGCTGAACTCATCATTCATTGCCGCCAGCAAATGCATCGAATGGTGGTGCTGTCGTTGAGCCACTTCTGATAAGTATCTCAGACCGTCCCTCTAACGTTCGGGGCTGGCTCCTCAGGTGCTGGATCCGTTACTACATAAAGGATCTGCTCATGCTCAAGGATGATTTTTAATTTTCGATACCAGCTATCGAAATTAGGTCCCATGAACTTGTCATTATCTAATAATGACCGGAGCGACAGAGTAGTGGCCATAGCTGCATAAAGAAAAGCCATACCTCTATTAGTACATAAATTATAAATACTAAAGACTTGGACTTTAGTCTAAAGTTTCTCCCAGTATTTTTACAAACTGGTAGCCTCAACCTCCAATTCGAGGAATTACTTTAATTCCTTAGTGGGTACTAGAATCCACACAGACTACATACGAGCCCAACTTTGGTTGGTCAACCCATGTGCATCTATGGGTAGGTTCATAACCAGTTGTTTCTCTAAACAACTTCTAGTAATTGATTTTGCCCCAGAACCTAATCAGTAGGCTTTGGCCTCCACTGAAAAGATCTGGTTAGGTCCAACCATTAACATGATTTGATTTGATGAATCGGACCAATAAATGATCAGGCCCGACTTTGGCCGGCCAACTTGACCACCATCAGAAAGACTCAAACCAAATTATCATATTATGAATGATAATTCTATTAGTCAATAAGCATCAGGCCTTTGGGCCTCCAATGATTATTAAACTAATGGACTCATTATCACTCACTTAATGGGAGGCTATGACTTAGTTATCAATATAACTTAATCATTTTTAGGGACCTAATAATTTTTGAAGATTTTATTAAAGGATAGATGAGAAGAAAATATCCAGCCAATTTCAATCCTCCCACTGACTTCACCAAGTCAGATTAAAAAAGTATTTAATTAAAGCTGGCATTAGGAGCACCTAAATCAGTCAAACTGATTTACCTAATGACATGGGTGAGCCCTAATCACCAAGTGATCTAATCAAAATTTAATTCACCAGATTGGCCAGGTAAGTGAGATCAGTGGTGGGGATAAGCCATTAACTCGTCAGAGATCGAATCACTGCGAGTAGCTCCCGCTTAAAAACCACTGGTCAAACTGTCAAACTTACCTTAGATACCAACCGGTTCATTAGTTTTAATTTGATCAACTTAGTAAATAGGGTTCCACCGCATAGCCATGAATTAAGTCCATCTTGATCTAGTTAAAGACATGGACCCATTCAACTACAACTATTGAAGTTGAGTCTAGAGTATCCTTGACCTAATCTAATTCATTTTTTGATTAGATTTGACCAATTACTCTAATTTAGTCTATTTCTTTAAGCTAACCTAAGGTCTAATCCAATTATGGACCTAATCCATCTAACCCATTGACCCACAAGTTTATGCAATGGTCTTAGGTCTTAATTCACAATTCTAGACCTACTAGACAACACTTAATTCTTTTAATTAAGTATTTGGGCGATGGGTCAGGGTTTGGCATTTCAAAAATAATTTTTAAATTTGAAAGATTTTATTTTCTGTTCACAAAATATGTTGACTCATTTCACAAATAGATCAGCACATTTCATAAATAGCAATCCTATTGCTAATTACATAACAGAAAATAACTCAATCAAAATAAATCATGAATATTCCTTTAGATCTAATCTAACACATTCATGATAAATTTCACAATTGAACCTTTACAATTAATTTCTTTCGTTCCTTCATCTGCATGGGATATAATTACAGCGGTACCCCTACCGCCATAGGAGACCCCATCGAATGGGAGGAGAGGGCCTTTAAACCCTACTTTTCTCCTATGATCGGACGGCCATGGCAACCAACCCAATTCGATTACTTGCTACTTGGATCAAGTATATCTAAATATACCAATTTTAAAATTTAAATTTTAAATTTCAAATTTTAAATTTTAAATTTTGAATTTCAAATTTCAAACAAATTTCAAAATTCAAAATTTTGAATTTCAAATTTTGAATTTCAAATTTTGAATTTTAAATTTTGAATTTCAACTTTAAAATTTCAATCAAATTTCAAATCTCAAATTCAAATTTTGAATTTTAAAATTTTTGAATTTTGAATTTCAAATTTCAAATTTCAAAATTCAAATTTTGAATTTCAAATTTTTGAATTTTGAATTTCGAACAACTTTCAAAATTCAAATTTCAAATTTTGAATTTTAAATTTTAAATTTTAACTTTTAGATTATAACTTAATCTATGCATGCAAATATATATATCATATCTAAGAACCCGCTCAGATACCATTTGTGGAAAAATTCAGTGCAGGGGTAAAATGATAATTTTAAAATTTTTTCAAAATTATGATTTTACAGTGGAAAAATATTAATTAATTAATTAATTAATATAAATTTATCCTACACTAGGATCTAAATATGATATATAGCATGCATTCATTTAAATTTGAAATTTAAATTCGAACAGTAAACACTTTACTGTAATGTGTTCAGAACACAATACCTTTGTGCGGGTAGTAGATCACCATAATCTGATCACCGTTGGGAGAGTCTGATCATCGTGATACAGTCACACAGCGTGTCTGACCTCTACGGATTGTCCACATAAAGTTCCTGATCTGATCGACTCCTCACGAGTGCTAGCTCGTTGTAGAGCCCTTTTGACAGTCGATGCTGATCGAACTCCTTCGATCGATGTCTGTCAATTTTTTAAATGCTCTGGATCATCAACAGATGTACTTGAAAGGATGTTAAAGATCTTTCTAAGATTTTGTGGGCTCACGATATTCGTAGCTCACTTTCTCACTTCCCAAACCCCAGGCTAAAACTCTAGGAAACTCACCAAAATCTTGCACCCACTTTTCTTTCTTTTCTTTCTTTTTCTCTTGGAAGGATATGGACTTCCTTCTCATGCACAAGACTTCCTCAGCCCCAAAATATTTCTCCAAAAAAAATTCTTCCTACACGCCCACTCATCTCCTCCTTTTATAACAACGTCAAACGTCTTATCCAAAAGAAAGATAAAGATGAGTAATTACACATTTGAATTCAAATCAAATTTTGAATTCAAATAGACACCAACTCATCCCTTATCCACTAAAGGTGTGAGGCATGGCTTAAATTGTGCATGGAGTGATTTCATGAGAAATATTTTTCTCATGTAATAAATGGGGCGTTAAAAAAGGGATAAGGCGCAAAGATTGATTGCCCATTCAAATTCAAACTTTATTTTGAATTTGAATGGCCAACCAATCATCTTATCCATTCAATTGGCACATTAAAGTGGGGCATGGAGAGGGCTTGGCATGAGGAAAAAATTCATGAGAAGTTCCTTCTCATGAATTCAAATGGGTGCAATGGAAGTGAGGTGGTGCATGGAGATTGGGTCAAGGTGGTTTCATTATTTAAACCAACCTAATTGAACCAAATAAGTTAGGTCCAATTAGACTAATTTAAATCTAACTTAATTAGGCTTAATTAGGCTCAATAAAATCTTAATCAAATCAAAAATTGACTAAGCCCAACCCTTGATCAAATCAGGGACCAAACCATCTCGATGATTAGGTCAACTCTTAACCTAATCGGGTCAAACCCAATTGAATCCAATTCAATTAGACTTGATCCAAAAATAATTACTCAATCAAATTGAGTTAATTAGTGATCAAATCACTAATTAAACCTCTCATAAATACTAAGTCTAAATTTGATGGGTAATCGGGCATCAGAATTCATCGATATGTAACCCCGATCGAAGAGTCCCAAACCACTGGGACTCTTGACCTCGGTACCATAATGTGTGGAACTCATGATCAGAGAATCCTGATTCTCGATCACTGAGTCTCAAACATGTAGGATTCTACACCAGCCATCAGATCAGATAGGAACCTCTAATGTGTGTGACCCCGCAGGTTCGAATCTAAGCCGGAAGCACAGGAACCAATTCCTGTACTAATCGAAGTGACCATCTAGCAATGGTATCCGACGTCTGGATAGGTCGAGAGTCGCACAATCGCACACACCAGAACCTACATGAATATGGTTACTGTA
>NC_025993.2:78373690-78379830 GCF_000442705.2 Elaeis guineensis | reverse complement strand
CAATCGTGCAGTATCTAATACCCATCTTTGACTTGTAGTTGTCGAACTCCTTCACCGCAATGGCTTTAGTGAATGAGTCAGCCAGGTTCTCCTTTCCGTCGATCTTCTGAAGATCGACGTCACCTCGATCCATAATTTTTTGGATGAGATGGTAGCGACACAGAATATGCTTCATCCGCTGGTGTGCCTTTGGTTCCTTCGCCTGAGCAATGGCTCCAGAGCTGTCACAATAGAGCAGAATTGGACCAACAAGGGTGGGTGCTACTCTGAGCTCGATGATGAATTTTCTCAGCCACACCATTTTTTTGGCAGCATCTGATGCAGCGACATACTCCACCTCGCAAACTGAATCAGTCACTGTGTGCTGCTTGAAACTTTTCCAGTAGATAGCCCCACCATTAAGGGTAAAAATAAATCCCGACACACTTTTGCTGTCATCATGATCAGATTGGAAACTAGAGTCTGTAAACCCTATAAGTCTCATGTTTGATTCACCATAAACGAGCCACTGGTCCTTAGTATTTCTTAAATACTTCAGGATGGTTTTAACAACCTTCCAGTGATTCTCCCCTGGATCAGATTGGTATCTACTCACTACCCTAGTGAGTATGCCACATCTGGTCGTGTACATGTCATGGCATACATGATAGATCCCACTGCCGAAGCATATGGAATCCTACCCATACGCTCTCTCTCTTGAGGTATTGTTGGACAATCCCTCTTCTAGAGAGAAATTCCATAGCCTATCAGAAGATAGCCTTTCTTGAAATTCTTCATGCTGAACATCTTCAGCATAGTATCAATGTACGTGGACTGAGATAAACCAAGCAACTTTTTAGATCTATCTCCATAGATCCTCATCCCTAGGATGTAGGAAGCTTCTCCCAGATCCTTCATGGAGAATTGTGACGACAGTCAAATCTTTATTTTCTGTAATGCAGGGACATCATTTCTGATTAAGAGAATGTCATCCACATACAATACAAAAAATACTACTACTGGACCATTAGCCCACTTATAAATGTAGGGCTCTTCTCCGTTCTTAACGAAGCCATACATCTTGATCGTCTTATCAAAACGTATGTTCCAACTCCGTGATGCCTGCTTAAGTCCATAAATGGACCTCTATAGCCTGCACACCTTAGACTCATCTGTGGATGTGAATCCTTCAGGTTGTATCATATACACCTCTTCATCCAGCTCTCCATTTAGAAAAGCTGTCTTCACATCCATCTGCCAGATTTCATAGTCCAGATGGGCAGCTATCGCAAGCATAATCTGAATAGATTTGAGCATTGCCACAGGAGAAAACATCTCGTCATAGTCTATACCATAACGTTGATGATATCCCTTGGCAATCAGATGGACTTTATAGGTTTCCACCTTTCCATCTGTGCCTCTCTTCCTCTTAAAGACCCACTTACACCCTATGGGTTTTACTCGTTCGGGTGGGTCAACCAATATCCACACATCGTTGATCTTCATGGACTCTATTTTAGATTTTATGGCCTCTAGCTATTTCTCAGAGTCAGATCTCTGTATTGCATCCATGTAGGTGATCGGATCCTCATCGTTTTCATCAAGTTCGATAGGATCGTCGTCCCGGACCAAGAAACCATAGTATCTGTCCGATTGATGTGGTACTCTACCAGATCGCCTTAAGGGTGCTTGAACAATGGGCTCCGAATCTGATCTAACCAAATCCGGTTTAGGTTCAGCAACTTGTATTGATTTTTTCATCTACCAAACTTCGTCAAGTTCGACCTTAGAGGCAACAGTCCCTTCACCAAGGAACTCCTTTTCCAAAAAGATTGCCTTAAGGCTGACAAATACTTTTTGCTCATCAGTTAGGTAGAAGTAATACCCTTTGGTTTCTTTTGGGTACCTTATAAAATTACACTTGTTAGACCTAGGTCCAAGCTTGTCCGTAATTAAATGTTTAACATAAGCCAGACACCCCAAACCCTAAGGTGCGAGAGTACTGACTTACGTCCTATCCATATCTCATATGGCGTTTTGGTTATAGATTTACTCAAAACTCTATTTAGAAGGTAACAAGCCGATTCGAGCACATATCCCCAGAGGGAGATCAACAGACCAGCAAACCCCATCATGGATCGAACCATGTCCAACAAGGTTTGATTCCTCCTTTCAGATACACCATATATTGTGGTGTTCCAGGAGGAGTCCATTGAGAGAGAATCTCATTCTCCCCAAGATATGTCAGAAAATCATTGGAAAGATATTCACCTCCTCGATCAGATCGAAGAATTTTAATACACTTCTCAGTTTGTTTTTCTACCTCATTTCGGAATAGTTTGAACATTTCAAACGACTTCGATTTATGCTTCATTAAATAGATATTCCCATACCTCGATAGGTCGTCTGTGAAGGTTATGAAGTAGAAATATCCACCTCTTGCACTTGAGCTCATGGGTCCACATACATCAGAATGTACCAGACCTAAGAGTTCACTGGCTCGCTCACCTTTTCTAATAAAAGGTGATTTGGTTATTTTACTAAGAAGACAGGACTCACAGGTTGGAAGTGATTCACAATCACCTACTTTAAGAATTTCTTCTTAAGCCAATCTGTTTATCATGTTCTTATTGATATGACCTAGCCTACAGTGCCAAAGGTAGACTTTTAACACATTATCTATTCTAGGACGTTTACCGGAGGTTTGAACCACATTAACAGGTTGTGATAGAAAGTAAATTCTATTATTAAATTGTCCAACAAACATTGTAACACCATTCAAAATGATATTACAAATATTTTTTTTATTAAAAATTGATAACCGTTCATGGCCAAAAGGCCTACAGAAATAATATTTAATAAAAAGCTTGGACAATAGTGACATTCACTCAGAATTATGTTTCGAGAATTGATTACAAGGTTCATGATTCTTAATGCTAGAATTGGAACTTTGCTTCAATCTCCAACGTTCAAGAATCTCTCGCCTTCATCAAATCTCCTACTGACCTGCAGACCCTGCATCGAATTGCAAATATGATAAGGGCTTCCAGTATCCAATACCCAGGCAGTAGTATCACAAATAAAAAAGTTGCAAGGTGTTATCATATAAGTTCCTTGCTTCTTCTTCGGCCTGTTCGGGTCCAGGGAGGCAATGTATAGAGGACAGTTCCTCTTTCAGTGCCCCTGCTTCTTGCAAAAGAAGCACTCCGCCTGGCTCTGGTCGGGCTTGCACTTCTTGGTCTGACCCTGTGCAGACATCCCAGCATGCAACTGCACCTTCTTATGCTTCTTCTTCTTGTTATTCTTCTTCCCTTTCTTAAAGGGTCGACGACCAGAAGAAGACCCTCCCACAACATTCACCGACTCCTTATGGAGCTGGTGATTCTTCTCAAAGTTTTGCAGCAACCCCAACAAGTCGTGGTAGTTCACTGCTGGCTTTGTCATCCAAAAATGAGTAAGGAAGGGGAGGAAGGACTTGGGCAATGAATTAAGGATCGCATCCTTACCGAGCTGCTCGTACAGGGGAAAGCCCAGTTTACTTAGGCGCTCAATCATTTCGATCATGTACAGTACATGATCAGTGACTGAGGCTCCATCCCTCATCCGAGCATTGAAAATAGTACAACTAATTTTGTGTCTTTCAACATCGTCAGACGTGCCAAAAGAGTCGTTCAACATTTGAAGCATCTCCTGTGGCTGGGCATTCTCGAACCTGTGGCTGAACTCATCATTCATTGCCGCCAGCAAATGCATCGAATGGTGGTGCTGTCGTTGAGCCACTTCTGATAAGTATCTCAGACCGTCCCTCTAACGTTCGGGGCTGGCTCCTCAGGTGCTGGATCCGTTACTACATAAAGGATCTGCTCATGCTCAAGGATGATTTTTAATTTTCGATACCAGCTATCGAAATTAGGTCCCATGAACTTGTCATTATCTAATAATGACCGGAGCGACAGAGTAGTGGCCATAGCTGCATAAAGAAAAGCCATACCTCTATTAGTACATAAATTATAAATACTAAAGACTTGGACTTTAGTCTAAAGTTTCTCCCAGTATTTTTACAAACTGGTAGCCTCAACCTCCAATTCGAGGAATTACTTTAATTCCTTAGTGGGTACTAGAATCCACACAGACTACATACGAGCCCAACTTTGGTTGGTCAACCCATGTGCATCTATGGGTAGGTTCATAACCAGTTGTTTCTCTAAACAACTTCTAGTAATTGATTTTGCCCCAGAACCTAATCAGTAGGCTTTGGCCTCCACTGAAAAGATCTGGTTAGGTCCAACCATTAACATGATTTGATTTGATGAATCGGACCAATAAATGATCAGGCCCGACTTTGGCCGGCCAACTTGACCACCATCAGAAAGACTCAAACCAAATTATCATATTATGAATGATAATTCTATTAGTCAATAAGCATCAGGCCTTTGGGCCTCCAATGATTATTAAACTAATGGACTCATTATCACTCACTTAATGGGAGGCTATGACTTAGTTATCAATATAACTTAATCATTTTTAGGGACCTAATAATTTTTGAAGATTTTATTAAAGGATAGATGAGAAGAAAATATCCAGCCAATTTCAATCCTCCCACTGACTTCACCAAGTCAGATTAAAAAAGTATTTAATTAAAGCTGGCATTAGGAGCACCTAAATCAGTCAAACTGATTTACCTAATGACATGGGTGAGCCCTAATCACCAAGTGATCTAATCAAAATTTAATTCACCAGATTGGCCAGGTAAGTGAGATCAGTGGTGGGGATAAGCCATTAACTCGTCAGAGATCGAATCACTGCGAGTAGCTCCCGCTTAAAAACCACTGGTCAAACTGTCAAACTTACCTTAGATACCAACCGGTTCATTAGTTTTAATTTGATCAACTTAGTAAATAGGGTTCCACCGCATAGCCATGAATTAAGTCCATCTTGATCTAGTTAAAGACATGGACCCATTCAACTACAACTATTGAAGTTGAGTCTAGAGTATCCTTGACCTAATCTAATTCATTTTTTGATTAGATTTGACCAATTACTCTAATTTAGTCTATTTCTTTAAGCTAACCTAAGGTCTAATCCAATTATGGACCTAATCCATCTAACCCATTGACCCACAAGTTTATGCAATGGTCTTAGGTCTTAATTCACAATTCTAGACCTACTAGACAACACTTAATTCTTTTAATTAAGTATTTGGGCGATGGGTCAGGGTTTGGCATTTCAAAAATAATTTTTAAATTTGAAAGATTTTATTTTCTGTTCACAAAATATGTTGACTCATTTCACAAATAGATCAGCACATTTCATAAATAGCAATCCTATTGCTAATTACATAACAGAAAATAACTCAATCAAAATAAATCATGAATATTCCTTTAGATCTAATCTAACACATTCATGATAAATTTCACAATTGAACCTTTACAATTAATTTCTTTCGTTCCTTCATCTGCATGGGATATAATTACAGCGGTACCCCTACCGCCATAGGAGACCCCATCGAATGGGAGGAGAGGGCCTTTAAACCCTACTTTTCTCCTATGATCGGACGGCCATGGCAACCAACCCAATTCGATTACTTGCTACTTGGATCAAGTATATCTAAATATACCAATTTTAAAATTTAAATTTTAAATTTCAAATTTTAAATTTTAAATTTTGAATTTCAAATTTCAAACAAATTTCAAAATTCAAAATTTTGAATTTCAAATTTTGAATTTCAAATTTTGAATTTTAAATTTTGAATTTCAACTTTAAAATTTCAATCAAATTTCAAATCTCAAATTCAAATTTTGAATTTTAAAATTTTTGAATTTTGAATTTCAAATTTCAAATTTCAAAATTCAAATTTTGAATTTCAAATTTTTGAATTTTGAATTTCGAACAACTTTCAAAATTCAAATTTCAAATTTTGAATTTTAAATTTTAAATTTTAACTTTTAGATTATAACTTAATCTATGCATGCAAATATATATATCATATCTAAGAACCCGCTCAGATACCATTTGTGGAAAAATTCAGTGCAGGGGTAAAATGATAATTTTAAAATTTTTTCAAAATTATGATTTTACAGTGGAAAAATATTAATTAATTTAATTAATTAATATAAATTTATCCTACACTAGGATCTAAATATGATATATAGCATGCATTC
>NC_025993.2:78326190-78366190 GCF_000442705.2 Elaeis guineensis | reverse complement strand
CAAATGATACGTTGTTACCAAAGACGATAATATTTATCAAGCATAGGTCGTTGTGTACCATATAGAAGGGTTGTCCTCTTAACCAATGAGTGTGGAGACACGGATATGGCATACAGGTGAGATGTAAGGGTACATCTGCACTGAACGTGACCAACTTCGGAGCTATTTCTGCTGTCAAGATTTGTTTCGATTGAATATGGATATAAATATCCCTCCGACCTGAGACCGTCACAGTGACTTGCAAGCAACTCACTACACTTAGGCACTGGAATATCTAAATTTTTAATTCAGTGACGGAAGGCTGCTGGGTGTAGTCAAGTACTTGACTTGTCGGTGCGTGTGTCAAGATGGGATTGACCACTCCAGTTTAAAAGCTATGTACAATCGTGTTTCAATTTAACAAAACCTTGGCCAGGGTAGTCCTTGTGAGGAGTCACAAGACTGTTTGAGTTGAGCACGATTCGGATGATCTGATCAGGGTTGACAGTTTAACCCTGAGTCATCCTAAACACAGGGGTCAAAAGGATGAATTATACAGTAACCATATTCATGTAGGTTCTGAGTGTTGTGATTGCGACTCTTCGACCTATCCGGATGTCGGATACCATTGCTAGATGGTCACTTCGATTAGTACAGGAATTGGTTTCTGTGCTACCAGCTTAGGTTCGAACCTGCGGGGTCACACACATTAGAGGTTCCTATCTGATCTGATGGCTGGTGTAGAATCTTACATGTTTGGGACTCAGTGATCGAGTGTTGCTCCTAGATTGATTTTGATGATTACAAAGCAGATTGAAGGGATACAAACAATTGAAAAAGTCCTTATGCTCTTCAAGGGCAAAATCGTAATTTCACTAAAATCCTGATTTGATAGTACCATTTGGTAGAACAAATGATTTGAAATCTATTGGTAAAAATTTCATTGTGTTTGGACTTATATTTTTGAAGTTATGAAGGTTTGAAGTGCATGAGTCGACTCATGAGTCAACTCATGGCACTATGAGCTGAATGGCACGCAAAAAATTCCCATGGCACGCTGGATTTTTGGCTTGGCACGACCTGTGAGTCGACTCATGAGTCGACCCACAAGGCATGAGTCGACTCATGAGTCGACCTCTGCTGATTTGGGCCAAAAAATCCAGAAATCCAAGTTTCTGGTCTTTGCAACAGAAGTCGACTCATGAGTCGACTCCTGATGCATGAGTCGACTCATGAGTCGACCCCTGCGATGGGAAATGTCAGCAACGGCTATTTTTTTGCCCATTTTAATTGCCATTTATGCTTCCTAAAAATCCTCTAACGGCTCTTTATCTGCCTAAATTGTTTTCTCTTGCTACTAATGCCATAAAATGCTTAAAATGGTGAAAGGAAATTGCAGATTAAATAGCAGATCAAATTGCAAAGAAAAAGTGTGGAAATCGGGAGATCAAACATGAGATCAAAAGAGAAGAGAGGATCCTAAATCTGAGATCAACGAAATATTCAAGAAGAAGAGAGAGGATCCACAATATTCAAGAGAGTTTGTGAAAAAGAAAAGCAAAAGCATTCAAAGAGAGAATCTTTCAAGTCGATTGTTTTCAACCTTGATCTAGAGATCGTTCAAAGCTTTCAAGAGATCTTCAATCAACAATCAACCTCTTCTCAAGTGTTCAACCGTTCATTCATCTTGAGAAAATCTGAAAAAGGGGTTCTTCATTTGAGTAAAGCTTTTATTGTTATATTTGCTCATTTAAGGAGCTGTTATTGTATTCATCTGTGCTCTAAATATTCTTACTCTTTGTGAGTTTTTGCTCTTATTTTTGGAGGATTTCCAAAACAAGGAAAGGTTGATCCGAACCTGAAATCGGAGTGTTTTGGGTTTGCTTGTACCCGGGAAACAAGTGTTCTAGCTTGGGATAGCTAGGGTCGGAGTTTCCGACGTCTTGTATTCTAGCTTGGGATAGCTAGTGTCGGAGTTTCCGACGTTTTGTATTCGGGTTGAATACAAAGGATAGTGGATTAAAATTCCCAAGTGGGATCTTGGGGAGTGGACGTAGGTGCAAGGTTAGCACCGAACCACTATAAATCCTTGTGTTTGTGGTGTGCTTTATCGCTTTATCTTATTTCTTTATTATATCCTTACAATACTGCTTTAGTTAATTAATATTGATTTAAAGCCATTGTTTTGTTCTTCATAAGTTATCTGTTGGGCTTAAAATTTTTAGAAACCCAATTCACCCCCCCTCTTGGGTTGCATAGCTGGGCAACAAGTGGTATCAGAGCCAGTGCTCTAGCCCTTCTTTGATCTAACAATCAAAGAGCCAAAGATCTATGGCAACCCATGTTGGAACTTCTCTAGCTGAGGGGCAATCAACAAACCGACCTCCACTTTTCAATGGGTCTAATTACACCTATTGGAAAGCTCGGATGAAGATTTTCATACAAGCACTCGACTATGATATGTGGAGTATCATAGTAAATGGTCCTCACACACCCACCAAGATTATAGATGGTGAGGAGTCAACCAAACCCGAGAAAGAATGGGATGAGGTTGACAAGAAATTGGCACAATTAAATGCCAAAGCTATGAATGTTCTTTATTGTGCACTAGATGCTAGTGAATTTAATCGTATTTCTACTTGTGCATCTGCTAAAGAAATATGGAATAGGTTAGAAGTCACCCATGAGGGAACAAATCAAGTAAAAGAGTCTAAAATAAACATGCTTGTACATAAATATGAATTGTTCAAAATAGAGCATGATGAGTCCATAACTGCTATGTTTACTCGTTTTACTGATATAATCAATGGTTTAAAGAGTCTTGGCAAATCTTATACTAACAGTGAACTTGTAAGGAAGATTCTCAGGTCACTGCCAAGAACTTGGGAAGCCAAGGTGACTGCCATCCAAGAAGCAAAGGACTTGAACACTCTACCTCTAGAAGAGCTTCTTGGATCCTTGATGACTCATGAACTTAGCATGATGCAACATCAAGAAGATGAAATCAAAAAGAAAAGAACCATTGCCCTCAAATCCACAACTTCACCTGATTATGAAACAGATGACTCTGAAGATGAAGATCAGGATGAGGAGATGGCTCTCATCACCCGGAAATTCAAGAAGTTTCTAAGAAAAAAGAAACAGGGGATGAGAAAGAAATTTACAAAAGGGGGTCAAAGCATAGAAAAGGAGAAAGATCAAACCCCTATATGCTACGAGTGCAAGAAGCCAGGACATTTCAGATCCGAATGTCCTCAATTGAAGAAAGGTCCAAAGAAATTTAAAAAAAAGGCAATGATGGCGACCTGGAGTGCGAGTGATGACTCAAGCTCCGACGAGGAAACCTCAACCGAACAAGCCAATCTGTGCCTGATGGCACATGAAAATGAGGTAACTTCTGAATCCACTAGTGAATTTACTTTTGAAGAATTGCATGAAGCTTTCTATGATTCAATTGATGAATTAAAGAAACTAGGGAAGAAAAACAAAGAGCTGAAATTGAAAAATCAATCCTTAGTGAAACAAGCTGAAATTCTTTCAATTGAAAAATTCACATTGATTCAAGAAAATCAAAACTTTAAGGATGAAATTAACAGGCTGAAATCTATAGTAGATAAGTTCACCTTAAGTTCAAACAAGCTAAATATGATCCTTGATAATCAGAAAGCTATATATGATAAGGCTGGACTTGGTTATAAACCCCTGAAGAAATAAAAATTTTTGAAGGATATTTATGCAAATTATTCAAGCAAAAAGCCTACAAATATTACTTGTTTTAAATGTGGAAGAATAGGACATAAATCATACACATGTCTTATTAACAAATATGCAAACACAAAGAAAATATGGGTTCCAAAAGGAACCATTCTGACTAACCTGAAAGGACCCAAGAAAGCTTGGGTACCTAAAACAGAAACTTGATCTGTGCTTGCAGGTGTGTCTAGCATCCCAAGAAGGAAACAGGAAATGGTATCTTGACAGCGGATGCTCGAGACACATGACTGGTGATGAATCACAATTCATCACGCTTGATGCTAAGGATGGAGGGATGGTCACCTTTGGAGATAATGGCAAAGGAAAGATCATCGGGATAGGTAACATTGGTATCACTCCCTCCAAATACATTGAGAATGTTTTACTTGTTAAAGGTTTAAAGCATAACTTACTTAGTATTAGTCAATTCTGTGATAAAGGGTATAAAGTAAGTTTTGAATCATCTGTATGCATTGTGACGAGTCCTATTAACGATGGCATTAAATTTATAGGACATAGGCATGGCAATGTTTATATGGTAGACTTGAATGATTTAACTAAATTAGACATGCAATGCCTAGTTTCCTTAAATGCTAAAATAAATGAGACTAGTTGGCTGTGGCATCGTAGACTTGCACATATTAGCATGCATTCTCTTTCAAAATTAATCAAAAAGGATTTAGTTCTCGGTTTGCCAAAATTGAATTTTGAAAAGGATAGAATTTGTGATGCATGCCAATTAGGTAAACAAACTAGAGTATCATTTAAATCCAAAAATACTATTTCAACTTCTAGACCTTTAGAGCTCTTACATATGGATTTATTTGGACCAACTAAAACCACTAGTCTAGGAGGAAAACGATATGGATTTGTATTAATTGATGATTACTCTCGTTTTACTTGGATTTTCTTTTTAGCTCACAAAAATGAAACTTTTCAAATTTTCACGAAATTTCATCGAAAAGTCACTAATGAAAAAGGGTTTTCAATTCAAAATATTAGAAGTGATCATGGAACAGAATTTGAAAATCATGACTTTGAAAATTTTTGTGATGAAAATGGAATTGGCCACAACTTCTCTGCTCCTAGGACACCCCAACAGAATGGGGTAGTTGAAAGGAAGAATAGAACCTTAGAAGAAATGGCCCGTACCATGCTCTGTGAAAGCAACCTTCCAAAATATTTTTGGGCGGAAGCTATTAACACAGCATGTTACATTTTAAATCGTGCTTTAATAAGACAATTTTTAAAGAAAACCCCCTATGAACTTTGGAAAGGAAGAAAACCAAATATTGCCTATTTTCATGTTTTTGGTTGCCGATGTTTTGTATTAAATAATGGCAAAGAAAAACTTGGTAAATTTGATGCAAAATCAGATGAAGCAATCCTTCTAGGTTACTCCTCCACTAGTAAAGCATTTAGAGTGTTCAACAAAAGAACCTTAGTAGTTGAGGAGTCCATACATGTTGTCTTTGATGAATCTAACGATCTTCCTTCAAGGAAGAATGAGGGTGTTGATGATGCAGATCCACTAATAGAAGGTATGAAAGAGATCACTCTAAAAGATTCAGCAACTCCAGAAGACAAGGATCAAGAAGATGAACAAAATGAGAAAGGTGAAAAAATTCAAGAACAACCTCAAGGTACAAATGACTTACCCAAGGAATGGAGGTATGTTCACAACCACCCTAAGGAATTAATTATCGGTGATCCTATGCATGGGGTAAAAACACGTTCTTCACTTAGAGATGTACTTAATCATTGTGCTTTTGTATCTCAACTTGAACCTAAAACTTTTGAAGAAGCTGAAAATGATCATAACTGGATTAATGCTATGCAAGAAGAACTCAGTCAATTTGAAAGAAATAATGTTTGGACCTTAGTGAATAGACCTAAAGATTATTCAATAATTGGCACAAAATGGGTCTTTAGAAATAAATTAGATGAGCATGGAAATGTAATTAGAAATAAAGCAAGACTGGTTGCTAAGGGATATAATCAAGAAGAAGGAATTGATTTTGATGAAACCTTTGCACCTGTTGCTAGATTAGAAGCCATTAGACTTCTACTTGCTTATGCTTGCTTTATGAAATTCAAACTATTTCAAATGGATGTTAAAAGTGCATTTTTAAATGGATATATTTCTGAAGAAGTATATGTAGAACAACCCCCTGGATTTGAAAATCATGCTTTTCCCAATCATGTCTTTAGATTAAATAAAGCTTTATATGGTCTAAAACAAGCACCTAGAGCATGGTATGAAAGGCTAAGCAAATTTCTACTAAATAATGGTTTCTCAAGAGGCAATGTAGACACAACCCTATTTATTAGAAGAAACCAAAATGATATGCTAATTATACAAATTTATGTTGATGACATAATTTTTGGGTCTACTAATGAATCCCTTTGTCAAGACTTTGCTAAGCTTATGCAGGGAGAGTTCGAGATGAGCATGATGGGAGAACTCACTTTCTTTCTCGGACTCCAAATCAAACAATCAAAAGAGGAAATCTCCATCACCCAAAGCAAGTACACCAAGGAACTACTCAAAAGATTTGGAATGGAGAACTGCAAACCTATTGGCACACCAATGAGTCCCTCAAGTAAGCTTGACAAGGATGATGAAGGTAAAAGCGTAGACTTAAAATACTATAGAGGTATGATTGGCTCATTATTATATTTAACTGCAAGTAGGCCTGATATCATGTTTAGTGTTTGCTTATGTGCAAGATATCAATCTAATCCTAAGGAATCTCATTTGAATGCTGTTAAAAGAATCCTTAGATACTTAAATGGTACACAAACTATAGGGTTATGGTACTCTAAGGACTCACAAATTAACTTGTTAGGATATTCTGATGCTGATTTTGCTGGATGTAAATTAGATAGAAAAAGCACAAGTGGAACTTGCCAATTTCTTGGAGTTAACCTAATCTCTTGGTTTAGCAAAAAATAAAATTCGGTGGCACTGTCTACGGCTGAGGCCGAATACATTGCAGCCGGAAGTTGTTGTGCTCAAATCTTGTGGATTAAGCAACAACTCGAAGATTTTGGAATCAAACTTAATGAAACACCAATAAAATGTGATAATACAAGTGCTATAAATCTATCTAAAAATTCAATACAACACTCAAGATCTAAACATATTGAGATAAGACATCATTTCATAAGAGAACATGTTCAAAACAAAAATATAATTCTTGAATATGTTTGCACTGAAAATCAATTAGCCGATATCTTTACAAAGGCCCTTAGTGAGGATAGATTCTGTGAAATTAGGAGAAATCTAGGAATTCTAGATCCATTTGCCTAAACTTCTCTTAATTATTATCAAATATTCTTAGAGCTCAATTTCCAACAACTATCCTGGTTCCAAAAGCTCAGTTTTATCACTCTAAAAACTTATCATTGAGCAAAATTCTTTCTCCTAAAATTTTGAATTTTTCTGGAATTTATTTGCATTTTTCCTGATTTTCTGAACTTCATGAGTCGACCCCCATGAGTCGACTCAATGGCAAACTTGTAAATCCCACCAACTTCCATCGGGTTCATTGTTTTTAAAACGGGAAACCTTGTTTATGAGACGACTCATCTTCTCGTCGTCTTCCTTCCGAAAGCCGTCCTCTCCAACTCTTTTTGCTCCAAATCCAAGGATCAATTCTGAGGCAATTCTCCCTCCTCCTCTCCACCAAAAATTGCCTCCTTGAAAAGGATTTTTCGGTGCTTTCTCGCAGTGTTAGGCGCGGGTGGAACGTGCCCTAGAACTTCACCGTTCATTCAAAATCCACTTCTTTTCTCCACCAAAATTCTTCTTTACTCTTTTGTGATCCCTCCTCCACTGAATTCAAGTCTTCTTGTCTGGATATGGCTCCAAAGATAAAACTTCCCCAAAGAAGGAAATCAATCCGAGAGCCTGAGGAAATTGTCCGAAAGAAAAGGCATGCTCAGTCTTCCACTGTTCCCAATCCAGTTTCAGTACCTGCTCAAGGTCCCTCTCAACCCTCCATAAGCCCCAGTGTAAATCTTCTTTCTGATAGAAAAGTAGAAACCGGGAAAAATATAGATTTTCGGTTCTTTGAGAAAGAAGGCTTTACTTTTGCTACCAAGATCAAAAATCAAGGATGGGAACTTTATTGCTCTCTTAAGGAAGTCACCTATGTTGATCTAGTCAGAGAGTTCTACCAGAACCTAAATTATGGAAACGGGTCTGTGACTTCAACTGTAAAGGAGATTGACATCTGTTTGGATTCTAGGATATTGGGAGAGATACTTCAGTTGCCTAGTGAAGGATACTCATATATGGAACTCCCAATTAAAGAAGAAGGGATCAGAATTATCTTAGGAGAAGATTTTTCAGGAAGTTTAAACAAATTGGAAGCAAAGCTACTGTCCATTGAGATGAGGGTCCTGCATCAGATTGTGACAAAACTATTCTTTCCTAGGAGTGGTAGACATGACTTACTATCTGGCAGAGATGTATGTGTCATGTTTCATATCATCACTCAGACCCCCCTAAACCTCCCTGCACTTATGATAGAGGCCATGAGAGAAACTTTGAACAGATCCAAGGCACACTTGCCTTATGGTATGGCCCTTACTAGAGTTTTTAGGAGGTTTGGAGTTAGCTGTGAGGGGAAGACACCTACCAAGCTCTCACATGTGGACACTTTCAACCAACACAGCCTACACCGAATGGGAATTACAAAGACTGTTGGTGGTTGAATCAAGGGCTCTGAAGAAAGAGCTGAGGAGAGAGCTGAGGAAAGAGCTGAAGACAGAACTGAAGGCAGAGTAGAAGAAGAAGGTCCATCTTCTCCTGTACATGATTTCAGGGCAGCTTCACCAGATACCCAGTTCATTCATGATACTGAGGCTGGCCCTTCTGAGTTTACTAGGATGCCCACACCAGTGTATCAGCCAGAGAGCAGAGCACCTCATTCAGAGTTCAGACTGGCTGACGATCAGATCGAGCATATATCTCAGCGTGTGGCTTCTTTGTTGTCTAGCCAGTGGAGTAGTACTTCTTTTGCACCTGGAGCTACTTCTTCTGATCAGACCATTACTCCCCACATCTCCACTATATTTCAGATGATTTCAGATCAGTCCGTCAGGATACAACAGCTTGAGGATACAGTCTGGAGACTTACTGGCAGAGTTCTTGACTTGCAGGGACAAGTCCTTGCATTGGCCCATCCCCAGCCACAGGAGTCTACCATTGAGGTCACAGACCTCACTGCAGAGGCTGGCAGGCTCAGAGGAGCACTAGAAGGTGGATATGAGCTACTGAGGAAAGAGATCAGAGGATCGAGTGAGCATGCTACCACCCAGTTCACTGCTCTACTTCAATCTGTTTCCAGAGCACTAAACGTCCTTGATTCTATCAGACTCATGGTATCAGCCCTAGCATCTCAGCATTCTCAGCCACCTAGTTCATCTCGTTCTCCTGCTCGTGCCATCACCTCCACTCGTGGCAGAGGCAGACGGGGTAGAGGACGCACTTCTGATCCATCATCTCCTCACCCTATATCTGATGACTCTGATCATTGACTTATCTAGATCTTAGGAGTTAGTATCTTGTTCTAGGATCTATACCTTGGGGCCATGTATTGACATTTAGCTGGTTGAATTTTATGAAACAATTATGATATTAATGGAATCATCTTTTACCTATATTTCTACCTCTTTGTAATGATTATATTTTGGTTATATTTCAATCTCCGATACATCTGTTGAAATATTATCTTCTCCTTATTGTTGTTTGCTATTGATAATTGCTATATTAAGGGGGAGCAAACATCTGTGAAAAACTCTAAAGAGGAAGAAATTAAAGAATATTTTCAGAAAAGGAAAAGAAAGAGTTAACTATGTTTGATGATGTCAAAAAGGGGGAGAAATTAAAATTAAACAAAAATTGAAATTAGACAAAAAGCAAAACCCTAAATTATGAGAAAAAGGGGGAGAAATTAAATTAAAACAAATATTGAAGAAATTAAACAAATATTGGAGAAATTAGACAAAAACAAGGATTGAAAGATTAAACAAAATTTTGAGAAATTTTGGTATCGAAATTTGGTATCAGACAGAGAAATTTGGTATCAGACAGAACTTTAATCCATCAAAAGCAAAATCATGAGTACAATGCAAATAAGTATTTTTTTATATATATATGCTCTGATATTCAAACTTGCTTTTGAAATTTTACTCATCTTGAGACATCAATAAGAAATTTATTTTACTCTGATTCATCCTACAATTTCTTTCAACTTGATCTGATACATGATAACATTTGATCCGATACAGTGTGAAGGTTTCTCTAAAATATCATAACATTTGCTCGGATACTGTATGAAATTTTCTCTGATACATTAAAAATTTTCTTGCTCTGATACATTATAAAATCTTTTCTGATATCATTGTAAAAATTATTTTTGCTCTGATACATAGAAAAAGTTATTTATCTTCTCTTGCTCTGAAATATCTTGAACTTAAAATGATCTAATACCCTTTTCAAATCTTTAAGAAAATGGACAAACTATTTTTGCATTTATATTTCATGCCAAAAGAATCATACTCTTTTCAAGCATATACACCCATAATGGATTCTTTTGAAATTAATGCATTAACATAAATATTTTTGTTCATATGTTTTGTCATCATCAAAAAGGGGGAGATTGTTGCTCCTAGATTGATTTTGATGATTACAAAGCAGATTGAAGGGATACAAACAATTGAAAAAGTCCTTATGCTCTTCAAGGGCAAAATCGTAATTTCACTAAAATCCTGATTTGATCGTACCATTTGGTAGAACAAATGATTTGAAATCTATTGGTGAAAATTTCATTATGTTTGGACTTATATTTTTGAAGTTATGAAGGTTTGAAGTGCATGAGTCGACTCATGAGTCGACTCATGGCACTATGAGCTGAATGGCACGCAAAAAATTCCCATGGCACGCTGGATTTTTGGCTTGGCACGACCTGTGAGTCGACTCATGAGTCGACCCACAAGGCATGAGTCGACTCATGAGTCGACCTCTGCTGATTTGGGCCAAAAAATCCAGAAATCCAAGTTTCTGGTCTTTGCAACAGAAGTCGACTCATGAGTCGACTCCTGATGCATGAGTCGACTCATGAGTCGACCCCTGCGACGGGAAATGTCAGCAACGGCTATTTTTTTGCCCATTTTAATTGCCATTTATGCTTCCTAAAAATCCTCTAACGGCTCTTTATCTGCCTAAATTGTTTTCTCTTGCTACTAATGCCATAAAATACTTAAAATGGTGAAAAGAAATTGCAGATTAAATAGCAGATCAAATTGCAAAGAAAAAGTGTGGAAATCGGGAGATCAAACGTGAGATCAAAAGAGAAGAGAGGATCCTAAATCTGAGATCAACGAAATATTCAAGAAGAAGAGAGAGGATCCACAATATTCAAGAGAGTTTGTGAAAAAGAAAAGCAAAAGCATTCAAAGAGAGAATCTTTCAAGTCGATTGTTTTCAACCTTGATCTAGAGATCGTTCAAAGCTTTCAAGAGATCTTCAATCAACAATCAACCTCTTCTCAAGTGTTCAACCGTTCATTCATCTTGAGAAAATCTGAAAAAGGGGTTCTTCATTTGAGTAAAGCTTTTATTGTTATATTTGCTCATTTAAGGAGCTGTTATTGTATTCATCTGTGCTCTAAATATTCTTACTCTTTGTGAGTTTTTGCTCTTATTTTTGGAGGATTTCCAAAACAAGGAAAGGTTGATCCGAACCTGAAATCGGAGTGTTTTGGGTTTGCTTGTACCCGGGAAATAAGTGTTCTAGCTTGGGATAGCTAGGGTCGGAGTTTCCGACGTCTTGTATTCTAGCTTGGGATAGCTAGTGTCGGAGTTTCCGACGTTTTGTATTTGGGTTGAATACAAAGGATAGTGGATTAAAATTCCCAAGTGGGATCTTGGGGAGTGGACGTAGGTGCAAGGTTAGCACCGAACCACTATAAATTCTTGTGTTTGTGGTGTGCTTTATCGCTTTATCTTATTTCTTTATTATATCCTTGCAATACTGCTTTAGTTAATTAATATTGATTTAAAGCCATTGTTTTGTTCTTCATAAGTTATCTGTTGGGCTTAAAATTTTTAGAAACCCAATTCACCCCCCCTCTTTGGTTGCATAGCTGGGCAACATCGAGAATCATAATTTTTTGATCATGAGTTCCACACATTATGGGTACCGGGGTCAAGAGTCCCACTGGTTGGGATTTTTCGATCAGGGTTACATATCGATGAATTCTGATGCCCGATTGCCCATCGGATTTGCACAAAGTATTTATGAGAGGTTTTATTAGTGATTTGATCACTAATTAACTCAATTTGATTGAGTAATTATTTTTGGATCAAGTCCAATTGAATTGGATTCAGTTGGGTTTGACCCGATTAGGTTAAGAGTTGACCTAATCGTCGAGATGGTTTGGTCCCTGATTTGATCAAGGGTTGGGCTTAGTCAATTCCTGATTTGATTAAGATTTTATTGAGCCTAATTAAGTCTAATTAAGTTGGGTTTAAATTAGTCTAATTGGACCTAACTTATTTGGTTCAATTAGGTTGGTTTAAATAATGAAACCACCTTGACCCAATCTCCATGCGCCACCTCACTTCCATTGCACCCATTTGAATTCATGAGAAGGAACTTCTCATAAATTTTTTCCTCATGCCAAGCCCTCTCCATGCCCCACTTTAATGTGCCAATTGAATGGATAAGGATGATTGGTTGGCCATTCAAATTCAAAATAAAGTTTGAATTTGAATAGGCAATCAATCTTTGCGCCTTATCCCTTTTTTAACGCCCCATTTATTACATGAGAAAAATATTTCTCATGAAATCACTCCATGCATAATTTAAGCCACAACTCATGCCTTTAGTGGATAAGGGATGAGTTGGTGTCCATTTGAATTCAAATTTGATTTGAATTCAAATGTGTAATTACTCATCTTTATCCTTTCTTTTGGATAAGACGTTTGACGTTGTTATAAAAGGAGAAGAAGAGTGGGGCGTGAAGGAAGAAAATTTTTTGGAGAAAAATTTTGGGGCGTGAGAAAGTCTTGCTCATGAGAAGGAAGTCCATATCCTTCCAAGAGAAGAAGAAAGAAAAGAAAGAAAAGTGGGTGCAAGGTTTTCGGTGAATTTCCTAGAGTTTTAATCTGGGGTTTGGGAAGTGAGAATGTGAGCTACGAGTGTCATGAGCCCACAAAATCTCAGAAAGATTTTCAACATCCTCTCAAGCACGTCTGTTGATGATCTGGAGCATCTAAAAAATCGATAGATATCGGTCGAAGGAGTTCGATCAGCATCGACCGTCAAAAGGGCTCTACAACGAGCTAGCACTCGTGAGGAGTCGATCAGATCGGAAGCTTCGTGTGGACGATCCACAGAGGTCAGACACGTTGTGTGGCTGCATCGCGATGATCAGACTCTCCCGACGGTGATCTACTACTCGCACAAAGGTATTGTGTTCTGAATACATTACAGTAAAGTGTTTACTGTTCGAATTTGAATTTCAAATATAAATGAATGCATGCTATATATCATATTTAGATCTTAGTGTAGGATAAATTTATGTTAATTAATTAGATTAATTAATAATTTTCACTGTAAAATAATAATTTTAAAAAAGTTTTAAAATAACCATTTTACCCCTGCATTGAATTTTTTCACAAATGGTATCAGAGCAAGGTTCTAAGATATGATGTATATATTTGCATGCATAGATTAAGTTGTAATCTAAAAGTTTAAATTTGAAATTCAAAATTCAAAATTCAAAAAAAAAATTGAAATTTGAATTTTGAATTTTGAAATTTGAAATTTGAAATTCAAAATTTAAAATTCAAAAATTTGAAATTCAAAATTTAAAATTTAAAATTTGGGTGAAATTTCAAATTTAAAATTCAAAATTTAAAATTTGAAATTTAAAATTTAAAATTCAAAATTTAAAATTTAAAATTTGAAATTTGAAATTTAAATTTTGAAATTCTTATATTTAGATATACTTGATCCAAGTAGCAAGTAATCGAATTGGGTTGGTTGCCATGGCCATCCGGTCATAGGAGAAAAGTAGGATTTAAAGGCCCTCTCCTCCCATTCGATGGGGTCTCCTATGGTAGTAGGGGTGCCGCTGTAATTATATCCCATACAGATGAAGCAGCGAAAGGAATTAATTGTAAAGGTTCAATTGTGAAATTTATTATGAATGTGTTAGATTAGATCTAAAGGAATATTCATGATTTATTTTGATTGAGTTATTTTCTGTTATGTAATTAGCAATAGAATTACTATTTATGAAATATGCTGATCTATTTGTGAAATGAGTCAACATATTTGGTGAACAGAAAATAAAACCTTTCAAATTTAAAAATTATTTTCGAAATGCCAAACCCTGATCCATCAGCCCAAATACTTAATTAAAAGAATTAAGTATTGTCTAGTAGGTCTAGAATTATGAATTAAGACCTAAGACAATTGCATAAACTTGTGGGTCAATGGGTTAGATGGATTAGGTCCATAATTGGGTTAGACCTAAGGTTAGCTTAAAGAAATGGACTAAATTAGAGTAATTGGTCAAATCTAATCAAAAGTTGAATTAGATTAGGTCAAGGATACTCTAGACTCAACTCCAATAGTTGTAGTTGAATAGGTCCATGTCTTTAACTAGACCAAGATGGACTTAATTCATGGCTACGCGGTAGAACCCTATTTACTAAGTTGATCAAATTAAAACTAATGAACTGGTTGGTGTCTAAGGTAAGTTTGGCAGTTTGACCAGTGGTTTTTAAGCGGGAGCTACTCGCAGTGATTCGATCTCTAACGAGTTAATGGCTTATCCCCACCACTGATCTCACTTACCTGGCCAATCTGGTGAATTAGATTTTGATTAGATCACTTGGTGATTAGGGCTCACCCATATCACTAGGTAAATCAGTTTGACTGATTTAGGTGCTCCTAATGCCAGCTTTAATTAAATCTTTTTTTAATCTGACTTGGTGAATTCAGTGGGAGGATTGAAATTGGCTGGATATTTTCTTCTCATCTATCCTTTAATAAAATCTTCAAAAATTATTAGGTCCTTAAAAATGATTAAGTTATATTGATAACTAAGTCATAGCCTCCCATTAAGTGAGTGATAATGAGTCCATTAGTTTAATAATCATTGGAGGCCCAAAGGCCTGGTGCTTATTGACTAATGAAATTATCATTCATAATATGATAATTTGGTTTGAGTCTTTCTGATGGTGGTCAGGTTGGCCGGCCAAAGTCGGGCCTGATCATTTATTGGTCCGATTCACCAAATCAAATCATGTTAATGGTTGGACCTAACCAGATCTTTTCAGTGGAGGCCAAAGCCTACTGATTAGGTTCTGGGGCAAAATCAATTACTAGATGTTGTTTATAGAAACAACTGGTTATGAACCTACCCATAGATGCACATGGGTTGACCAACCAAAGTTGGGCTCGTGTATAGTCTGTGTGGATTCTAGTACCCACTAAGAAATTAAAGTAATTCCTTGAATTGGAGGTTGAGGCTACCAGTTCGTAAAAATACTGGGAGAAACTTTAGACTAAAGTCCAAGTCTTTAGTATTTATAATTTATGTACTAATAGAGGTCTGATTTTCCTTTATGCAGCTATGGCCACTACCCTGTCGCTCTGATCATTATTAGATAATGACAAGCTCATAGGACCTAATTTCGATAGCTGGTATCGAAAATTAAAAATCATCCTTGAGCATGAGCGGATCCTTTATGTAGTAACGGATCCGACACCTGAGGAGTCAGCTCTGAACGTTAGAGGGACGATCCAAGATACTTATCAGAAGTGGCTCAACGATCGCACCACCGTTCGGTGCATTATGCTGACGGCAATGAATGATGAGTTTAGCCGCAAATTCAAGAATGCCCAGCCACAGGAGATTCTTCAAATATTGAATGACTCCTTTGGCACGCCTGACGATGTTGAAAGACACAAAACTAGTTGTGCTATTTTCAATGCTCGGATGAGGGATGGAGTTTCAGTCACTGATCATGTACTGTACATGATCGAAATGATTGAGCACCTAAGTAAACTGGGCTTTCCCTTGCATGAGCAGCTCGGTAAGGATGCAATCCTTAATTCATTGCCCAAGTCCTTCCTCCCCTTCCTTACTCATTTTCGGATGACAAAGACTGCAGTGAACTACCACGGCTTGTTGGGGTTACTACAGAACTTTGAGAAGGATCACCAGCTCCATAAGGAGTCGGTGAATGTTGTGGGAGGGTCTTCTTCTGATCGTCGACCCTTTAAGAAAGGGAAGAAGAAGAACAAAAAGAAGAAGAATAAGAAGGTGCAGCTGCATGCTGGGACGTCTGCACAGGGTCAGACCAAGAAGTGCAAGTCCGACCAGAGCCAGGCGGAGTGCTTCTTTTGCAAGAAGTAGGGGCACTGGAAGAGAAACTGTCCTCTATACATTGCCTCCCTGGACCCGAACAGGCCGAAGAAGAAGCAAGATACTTATATGATAACACCTTGCAACTTTTTCATTTGTGATACTACACCTGGGTATTGGATATCGGAAGCCCTTATCATATTTGCAATTCGATGCAGGGTCTGCAGGTCAGTAGGAGATTTGATGAAGGCGAGAGGTTCCTGAACGTTGGAGATGGAAGCAAAGTTTCAGTTCTAGCATTAGGAATCATGAACCTTGTAATCAATTCTCGAAATATAATTCTGAGTGAATGTCACTATTGTCCAAGCTTTTATTAAATATTATTTCTGTAGGCCTTTTGGCCATGAATGGTTATCAATTTTTAATAAAAAGAAACTTTTGCAATATCATTTTGAATGGTGTTACAATGTTTGTTGGACAACTTAATAATAAAATTTACTTTCTATCACAACTTGTTAATATGGTTCAAACCTCCGATAAATGCCTTAGAATAGATAATATGTCAGAAGTCTACCTTTGGCACTGTAGGCTAGGTCATATCAATAAGAACAGGATAAACAGGTTGGCTCAAGAAGAAATTCTTGAAGTAGGTGATTGTGAAGCACTTCCAACCTGTGAGTCCTGTCTTCTTGGTAAAATGACCAAATCACCTTTTACTGGAAAAGGTGAGCGAGCCAGCGAACTCTTGGGTCTGGTACATTCTTATGTATGTGGACCCATGAGCTCAAGTACAAGAGGTGGATATTTCTACTTCATAACCTTCATAGATGACCTATCGAGGTATGGGTATGTCTATTTAATGAAGCAAGTCGGAGTCATTTGAAATGTTCAAACTATTCCAAAATGAGGTAGAAAAACAAACTGAAAAGTGTATTAAAATTCTTCGATCTAATCGAGGAGGTGAATACCTTTCCAATGATTTTCTGACATATCTTGGGGAGAATGGGATTCTCTCTCAGTGGACACCTCCTGGAACACCACAGCATAATGGTGTGTCTGAAAGGAGGAATCGGATCTTGTTGGATATGGTTCATCCATGATGGAGTTTGCTGGTCTGCCGATCTCCCTTTGGGAATATGCGCTCGAATCGGCTTATTACCTTCTAAATAGAGTTTCGAGTAAGTCTGTAACCAAAACACCATATGAGATATGGATAGGACGTAAGCCAGTACTCTCGCACCTTAGGGTTTGGGGGTGTCCGGCTTATGTTAAACGTTTAATTACGGATAAGCTAGGACCTAGGTCTGACAAGTGTAATTTTATAGGGTACCCAAAAGAGACCAAAGGGTATTACTTCTACCTAGCTGATGAGCAAAAAGTGTTTGTCAGCCTTAAGGCAATCTTTTTGGAAAAGGAGTTCCTTGGTGAAGGGACTGTTGCCTTTAAGGTCGAACTTGATAAAGTTCGACAAGTGGAAAAATCGACCCAAGTTGCTTAACCTAAACCGGATTTGATTAGATCAGATCCGGAGCCCATTGTTCAAGCACCCTTAAGGTGATCTGGTAGAGTACCACGTCAACCGGACAGATACTATGGTTTCTTGGTCCGGGATGACGATCCTATTGAACTTGATGAAAATGATGAGCATCCGATCACCTACATGGATGCAATGCAGAGACCCGACTCTGAGAAATGGCTCGAGGCCATGAAATCCGAAATGGAGTCCATGAAGGTCAACGATGTGTGGACATTGGTTGACCCACCCGAAGGAGTAAAACCCATAGGGTGTAAGTGGGTCTTCAAGAGGAAGAGAGGCACAGACGGAAAGGTGAAAACCTATAAAGCCCGTCTGGTTGCCAAGGGATATCGTCAACGTTATGGTATAGACTATGACGAGATATTTTCTTCTGTGGCAATGCTCAAATCTATTCGGATTATGCTTGTGATAGCTGCCCATCTGGATTATGAAATCTGGCAGATGGATGTGAAGACAGCTTTTCTAAATGGAGAGCTGGATGAAGAGGTGTATATGATACAACCTGAAGGATTCACATCCACAGATGAGTCTAAGGTGTACAGGCTACAGAGGTCTATTTATGGACTTAAGCAGGCATCACGGAGTTGGAACATACGTTTTGATAAGATGATCAAGATGTATGGCTTCGTTAAGAATGGAGAAGAGCCCTACATTTATAAGTGGGCTAATGGTCCAGAAGTAGTATTTCTTATATTGTATGTGGATGACATTCTCTTAATCGGGAATGATGTCCCTGCATTACAGGGAATAAAGATTTGACTGTCATCATAGTTCTCCATGAAGGATCTGGGAGAAGCTTTCTACATCCTAGGGATGAGGATCTATAGGGATAGATCTAAAAGATTGCTTGGTTTATCTCAGTCCACGTACATTGATACTATGCTGAAGAGGTTCAGCATGGAGAATTTCAAGAAAGGCTATCTTCCGATAGGCCATGGAATTTCTCTCTCGAAGAGGGATTGTCCGACAACACTTCAAGAGAGAGAGCGTATGGGTAGGATTTCATATGCTTCGACAGTGGGATCTATCATGTATGCCATGACATGTACACTATCAGATGTGGCATACTCACTAGGGGTAGTGAGTAGATACCAATCTGATCCAGGGGAGAATCACTGAAAGGTTGTTAAAACCATCCTGAAGTATTTAAGAAATACTAAGGATCAGTGGCTTGTTTATGGTGAATCGGACTTGAGACTTATAGGGTTTACAGACTCTAGTTTCCAGTCTGATCATGATGACAGCAAAAGTGTATCGGGATTTATTTTTACCCTTAATGGTGGGGCTATCTGCTGGAAAAGTTCCAAGCAGCACACAGTGGCTGATTCAGTTTGCGAGGTGGAGTATGTCGCTGCATCAGATGCTGCCAAAGAAGCGGTGTGGCTGAGAAAATTCATCACAGAGCTCGAAGTAGCATCCTCCCTTGTTGGTCCAGTTCTGCTCTACTGTGACAGCTCTGGAGCCATTGCTCAGATGAAGGAACCAAAGGCACACCAGCGGACGAAGCATATTCTGCGCCGCTACCATCTCATTCGAGAAATTATGGATCGAGGAGACGTCGATCTTCAGAAGATCGACGGAAAGGAGAACCTAGCTGACCCATTCACTAAAGCCATTGCGGTGAAGGAGTTCGACAACTACAAGTCGAAGATGGGTATTAGATACTGTACCGATTGGCTTTAGGCCAAGTGGGAGATTGTTGGGAATAGTGTCCCAAAGCCAATCGTCAGTCTGTTGACGATTGTGCTCATTTTTTATATTTATATATGAATTATGAATTAATAAAAATTATTTTAATATTTTTCATCACAAAATGTTTCATCTTCTAATGAACTCTTATGTTGTTGTGAAGTCCTTAGGACTATTTAGACTCGACAAAGAAGGATTTGTCGTTTAGTCCTTACATCTGTTCGCGACCAAATGATACGTTGTTACCAAGGACGACAACATTTATCAAGCATAGGTCATTATGTACCATATAGGTTGGTTGTCTTCTTAACCAATGAGAGTGGAGACACTGGTATGGCATACAGATGAGATGTAAGGGTACATCTGCACTGAACATGACCAACTCTGGAGCTATTTCTGCTGTCAAAATTTGCTCCGATGAAATATGGGTATAAATATCCCTCTGACCTGAGACCGCCACAGTGACTTGCAAGCAACTTACTGCACTTAGGCACTGGACTACCTGAATTTTTAATTCAATGATGGAAGGCTGCTGGGTGTAGTCAAGTACTTGACTTGTCGGTGCGTGTGTCAAGATGGGATTGACCACTCTAGTTTAGGAGCTGTGTACAGTCGTGTTTTAATTTAGCAAAATGTTGGCTAGGGTAGTCCTTGTGAGGAGTCACAGGACTGTTTGAGTTGAGCACGATTCGGATGATCTGATCAGGGTTGACAGTTTAACCCTAAGTCATCCTAAACACAGGGGTCAAAAGGATGAATTATACAGTAATCATATTCATGTAGGTTCTGAGTGTTGCGATTGCGACTCTTCGACCTATCCGGACATTGGGTACCATTGCTAGATGGTCACTTTGATTAGTACAGGAATTGGTTCCTGTGCTACCGGCTTAGGTTCGAACCTGTGGGGTCACACACATTAGAGGTTCCTATCTGATTTGATGGCTAGTGTAGAATCCTACATGTTTGGGACTCAGTGATCGAGAATCAGGATTCTCTGATCATGAGTTCCACACATTATGGGTACCGGGGTCAAGAGTCCCACTGGTTGGAACTTTTCGATCAGGGTTACATATCGATGAATCCTGATGCCCGATTGCCCATCGGATTTGCACAAAATATTTATGAGAGATTTTATTAGTGATTTGATTACTAATTAACTTAATTTGATTGAGTATTGTTTTTGGATCAAGTTCAATTGAATTGGATTCAGTTGGGTTTGACTCGATTAGGTTAAGAGTTGACCTAATCGTCGAGATGATTTGGTCCCTGATTTGATCAAGGGTTGGGCTTAGTCAATTTTTGATTTGATTAGAATTTTATTGAGCCTAATTAAGCCTAATTAAGTTTTATTTAAATTAGTCTAATTGGACCTAACTTATTTGGTTCAATTAGGTTGGTTTAAATAATGAAACCACCTTGACCCAATCTCCATGCGCCACCTCACTTCCATTGCACCCATTTGAATTCATGAGAAGGAACTTCTCATAAATTTTTCCTCACACCAAGCCCTCTCCATGCCCCACTTTAATGTGCCAATTGAATTGATAAGGATGATTGGTTGGCCATTCAAATTCAAAATAAAGTTTGAATTTGAATGGGCAATCAATCTTTGCGCCTTATCCCTTTTTTAACGCCCCATTTATTACATGAGAAAAATATTTCTCATGAAATCACTCCATGCACAATTTAAGCCACGAATCATGCCTTTAGTGGATAAGGGATGAGTTGGTGTCCATTTGAATTCAAATTTAATTTGAATTCAAATGTGTAATTACTCATCTTTATCCTTTCTTTTGGATAAGACGTTTGACGTTGTTATAAAAGGAGGAGAAGAGTGGGGCGTGAAGGAAGAAGATTTTTTGGAGAAAAATTTTGGGGTGTGAGAAAGTCTTGCTCGTGAGAAAAAAGTCCATATCCTTCCAAGAGAAAAAGAAAGAAAAGAAAGAAAAGTGGGTGCAAGGTTTCCGGTGAATTCCCTAGAGCTTTAACCTGGGGTTCGGAAAGTGAGAATGTGAGCTACGAGTGTCGTGAGCCCACAAAATCTCAAAAAAATTTTCAACATCCTCTCAAGCATGTCTGTTGATAATCCAGAGCATCCAAAGAATCGACAGACATCAATCGAAGGAGTTCGATCAGCATCGGCCGTCAAAAGGGCTCTACAACGATCTAGCATTCGTGAGGAGTCGATCAGACCGGGAGCTTCGTGTGGATGATCCACAGAGGCTAGACACACTGTATGGCTGCATCGTGATGATCAGACTCTTCCGACGATGATCAGATTACTGCGATCTACTACCCGCACAAAGGTATTATGTTCTGAATACATTACAATAAAGTGTTTACTGTTCGAATTTGAATTTCAAATTTAAATGAATGCATGCTATATATCATATTTAGATCCTAGTGTAGGATAAATTTATGTTAATTAATTAGATTAATTAATAATTTCTACTATAAAATAGTAATTTTGAAAAAGTTTTAAAATTACCATTTTACCCCTGCACTGAATTTTCCCACAACTTGGGCCAGTCGTCCTATCTTCCCCGAAAAGAGGAATCTGAGGGTGGAAAGCCCTCAATCTGATCATGATTTCACTCCCGAAGGATCCCTACCTCCACTCTACCAGAAGACCCTTGAGACTCTCAGTCGAGAGGACCTCCTAGATCGAAGGCTTCAGGAGATGAACCAGCAGATCGAAGAGCTCTGCTACACTCCCTTTGCTTATGGTGAGGACATCTGTACTGACCTTCCTTTCTCTCAAACGATCATGCAGGAACCGATCCTGTCAAACTTCAAGCTCCCTCAATTCGAAAGCTATGACGGGACCTCGGATCCGGTTGACCATCTGGAGGCCTTTCGGACAATGATGCTGCTCCATGACGCACCAGACGCCATCTTGTGCCGAGCTTTCCCATCTACCTTGAAGGGAGTAGCAAGGAACTGGTACTCGATGCTGAAGTTGGGTACTATCTTCTCCTTTGATCAGATGAGCCACCAGTTTGTGGCTCATTTTGTTAGCAGCCGGCGTCCTCGGAGAGGTTTGGAGTCTCTTATCAACATCAAGCAGAAGGAGGGAGAATCCATCTGAGCCTACATCAACCGCTTTAACATCTCCACACTGGAGGTCCGAAATTTGGACCAATCGGTCGCGATGGCCACCCTGAAGGGCGGTCTTCAAAAGAACGATCTTCTATTTTTTCTGAAAAAAAAATATCCCAGGGACTTTACTGATTTGCTGGCTCAGGCAGAAGGATATGCCCGAGCAGAAGAAGCCTTCAAGATGAAGGACGAGGAGGTCGCAAAGCAGTGGCAGGTGGGGGACTCCAACAAGCCCGCAGTTGAAAAAGGGCCGAGTGAAGCTCGACCATGTTCTCGAATTCCCTTCAGACACAAGCGTGTCCAGACTCCTCCCCGGGCTCGTAGGTAAAGGAGCCCGGACCATAAAATTCAACGGAGCTCTCTCCCGAAAAGATTCTACAGCTACGTCCCTCTCAACACATCGAAAACTCAAGTGCTGATGGAGGTTAGGGAGCAGCTGCCAAGGTCATAAAGAATACGCACACACCTCGAGAAGTGCAATCCTAACAAGTTTTGCCTCTATCATCGTGACCACGGTCATGACACGGAGGAGTGTATTCAGCTTCGAGATGAGATCGAGGAGCTCATCAGACGAGGTCGGCTCGACAGATTCATTCAATGCCGACCTGAAGGTAGGGAAGACCGGCCTAGGGCCCTGCCGTAGCCGGAGCCACCAAGGAGAGAGGAGCAGCTTGAAGATCGGCCTTCGATTGGGATTATCAACTCTATCTCAAAAGGACCCCGACGGAGAGCAGACCTTCTGCAGCTATAGGATTTGAAAAATCTACGGATGTATTACCAATAGCTTTGCCTTAAATAAAAGTTTTATATTTGCATATTTATCCTTTGACATGAGCTTATAACGACAGGAAGTAACTCCCTCATTCAGTCGAAATTAAGCATGTTAGGAACAGGAGAAAAATCTCATCCTAACATGAACAAAGTCGAAGACCCGATTACTTAAAGACCAGACGGAGGGAGAGGCCCGTGCAATGGCCCTTATATGCCCCCACAGTCTTGTTAGGAACAAAAGGAGAACCTCGTCCTAACATAAGCAAAGTCAAAGGCCCGGTTACTTAAAGATCGGATGGGGGGAGAGGCCTGTGCAACGGCCCTTATGTGCCCCCACAACCTTGTTAGGAATAGGAGGAGAACCTCATCCTAACATGAGCAAAGTCGAAGGCCCAATTACTTAAAGACCGGACGGGGGGAGAGGCCTGCGCAACGGCCCTTATGTGCCTCCACAACCTTGTTAGGAATAAGAGGAGAACCTTGTCCTAACATGAGCAAAGTCGAAGGTCTGGTTACTTAAAGACCGAATGGGGGGAGAGGCCCACGTAACGGCCCTTATATGCCCCCACAGCCTTGTTAGGAACAGGAGGAGAACCTCATTCTAACATGAGCAAAGTCGAAGGCCCGGTTACTTAATGACTGGATGGGGGGAGAGGCCCGCGCAACGGCCCTTATGTGCCCCCACAGCCTTGTTAGGAACAGGAGGAGAACCTCATCCTAACATGAGCAAAGTCGAAGGCCCGATTACTTAAAGATCGGATGGAGAGAGAGGCCCGTGCAACGGCCTTTATGTGCCCCCATAGCCTTGTTAGGAACAGGAGGAGAACCTCGTCCTAACATGAGCAAGTCAAAGGCCCGGTTACTTAAAGACCGGATGGGGGGAGAGGCCCTTGCAGTGGCCCTTACGTGCCCCCACAGCCCTGTTAGGAATAGAAGGAGAACCTCATCCTAACATGAGCTGAAATTGACTGTCAAAAATAAGAGGAGAACCTCATCCTGATGCAAACAAAGACCCAGTCGATCAAGATCATATGAAGAGGAAGGCCTCCTCAACGGCTCCTCTATGCTCTCACGACCCCGTTAAGAGCAGAGGGAAAACCCTCACTCGAACACAAAAAAAAAAAGAAGAGAGGGGAAGATGAAAAAGGGAAAGCGACGAACTACACCAGTGATAAGTGAAAAATAAACTACGTCAAAGACACATGGGATCTCATCTCGATGAGGAAGGATACTCCTATCAAGAAACCCTCAGTCACTAAAAGGAAACTCAACACAGGTCGAGGAGAAATCAACTTTCTCAAAGTAACGAGAAGTTCGGATCCCCAAGTTTGAGCACCAAAAAGAAAGCGTCAAACTCAAATGGCCTCGAAAAGACCTACGGTCATGAACCAAAAAGGCAAATCAACACGACAGCGATCGGGAACCTTCAAACAATGACAGCATCGGACAAGACAAAAGACAAAAGAAGTTCGGTAAACGATAACTCAATACCAAAATGGATAAGGTAATAGAAAATTTTCTTTTCATTTCATTAGTAAAGTATATATTACAAAGCCTTGAAGGCCAAAAAGAGAGACGACAAGAAAAGAAAAAGAATATATGGAAGGATGAAAGGCAAAAAAAAAAGAAAAAGGAGCTCTAAGGAAGCCCAGCTTCTCCCGACTTTGAGCTCTTGATTTTGGTCCTTATTAGGGATTGCCTTAAGTTTTCAACTTCTTCCTCTAGTTCCATCTTTCTCAGCAGCATATCCCGGTACATCTGGTGGAACCGTCAGCTCTCGCCCTCCAACTCTCGAAGCCTCTTCCTCAGGACCTCGGACTCCGCCTCGACATCTTTGACCGCCTGCTGCTCATGGACCAGCTGAATCTTCAGCCGCTGCAGTTCGGCCTCCTTCCACCCAAGGGCCACAGACAGTTTTGCCACGGTCCCCCTCAAGGAGTGGAGCTCATCGGAGCCTTGTGCAGAGGCAAGCTAGACTCTCTCAGACAACTACCTCCGAAGGCGGACAACTTCGTCGGTCGCCGTCTGGAGCTTCCTTCAGTAGTTCTCTACTTGTCCACTCCAGCCAACTCGATGGGCGTTGTAGTTTGTCTCAGCATCCTGCAGCTGCTTTTGAAGATCGGAGAACTTCTTCGACCAGTCTCGATCGCGGTCGGCTTGGGTTGTGAGCCAGAACGAGCTCCCTTCTAACTGGCCGATCTTTTTCTATGCGACCATCAGCTCGACTTCAAGGGAGCTGATCTTGGAAGCCTGAGTCCAAGATCGGTCGCTGGCACATTTTCGGAGTTCCTCAAGCTCCATCATGAAGTCGGCCTTCCTCCGGGTGTATTCCATGAGACCCTTTCTATGGAGGTCCTAAAAGCGAATAGTCTCTGCAGTGACTTTCGAATGGCTCTTCCTCAGCTGATGAAGTTCATTTTCCAGCTTCTTGGATTTCTTCATCAACTGACGAACTTTCCTTCTGAGGTTTTGGATCATCGACTGCAGAGGAATCCCCTGTGGCAGGAGAAGAGCTTCAGCAGGGCACTGTCGTTGGGAGACAAAAGCACCACAACTCAAATTAGTACAAGAAGATAAAAGAGAAGGAAAAGAATACAGAAGAAAAAAAAAAGGGGGGCCCTCTGTGAAGAAGATTCTGATTTCATTGATTAAATAATTTCTAAGTACAAGAGAACGAAGAAAAGTCACCATAAAGGAAAAATACAAAGCTAGAGGTTTCGGACCTTTGGGACAGAAGTGGAGGGGCTGGACGTCCCCGAAAGGTCGACAGTGATGGCCGCAGCGGTCAACGAGGTCCCGACTGGAGGGAGACCGGCAGTGGTTTCAGATGGTCTGGCTTCATCATCGGATGCCTCATCCAGGAAGCCGAGATCCAGATAGGGGAACCTTCCAGCCACCTTCTTTTGGCAGAGTTCGAAACCCTTGATGAAGACGTCCTGCCTGAACTGGACCTGTAGATCCTCCATCTCGGAAGAGGCCTTGAACTCCTCCACTGCTCGGGCCCTTGCCTCCGAGATCAGGGACGGGATCCGTGCTTTTAGCTTGGAAACCTGCGCCTTCAACTCGGAAGCCTACACCTTCAGCTCGAAGACCTCGACCTTAGCCTTCTTTCTCTCCTCCTCCAAGGTGGTTCTCAGATTGGACGAGGTTTGTCCCTCCTTTTCCAGCACCTCCTGGAGACTTAGGGCCTCAGTGATCTTCTCCTCGAGGCAGACGGCCCCAGCCAGGCGACCTTCCTCCGCCCGAGCTGCCTCCCTCTTGGCGATCTTCACCGCTTCGATGTTGGCGACAAGCTGGTGTCCAATCTGCAAGAAAGGTCGGGGAGTCAATATAAAGGCTGAAGAATAAATTAAGTAAAGAAGCAAGAAGGAGAAAAAAGTGAGTTAACCTACTTCGAGGAAAGATCCCAGAGACTCCCAGACCTGCAGCTCAGGATCAGCAAGGATGATCCTCTGGACGACCTCGGGTAGAATGCATCCTTCGACCAGCCACTTTATTAAATCCCTGTTGTTGAAGGGATTTTCCCCCAGATCTTCCTTGGAGCCGCCGGCCCTCTCGACAGCAGCCTTGCGACTGCGGCTTTTTCGAGCCAGGGTCTTCTTTCTCCTCCTCCCTTCGGCCCCGGGTGCCTCCTCGGGATGGGCCTCTGGAGCGGGATCCTTGGTCGGGGGGCTCCTTGAAAGGGCTCAGGGGACTTCGGGTTCGACGTCGGAAGGGATGTCGACGGTAACGGTCACCTGGGCAGGCACAGTCGAGCTTGTCCCTTCTGTCCTGGCTTTCTTCACCGACCTCGAAGTCAAGATGACTTTTCTCTTGTGGGTCTTGAGACCCTGGGCTAACCTCCGAGCCACGCCTGCATCCATGTCTGCAATAAAAGAAGATTAACACGGCTCAGAGATGGAATAAGAGACAGGGGAAGCAGCGAAAAAAAAAAAAAAGGTACTGGCAGGGTTAAGAGGACTCAGACCGATGTTGAACAAGAGTTGTTCCTTCAGAAGTTTGGAGAGGAGGGGGGCTTGATAGGCCTCAAGCTTTTTGGAGGCTTCGAGGTCATCCCTTTCCAAGCTAGAAGTCCGACGGACAGAATCCCTCAGAGAGCCCCAAGGGGGTAATCCTAGCTCCAAGGTCGGGCATCGAACATAGAAGAACCTCTTCTTCCAGTTGTGGATAGAAGAGGGGGCACCTTTCAGCAACTCCTTTCTACTGAACTAAGGGGAGAAGTACTACCAGTCCTTTGTCGAGGGATGACGCTTGAAGGTATAAAAATTCCTAAACAAAAAAAGAGTCAGCCGAACTTTAGCTAAACTACAAAGAGAAAGAAATCCTATCAAAAATGTAAGGGAGTTCGGCGCTATTGAGACTAGAGAAATATTCAGAAAATGAAAGAGGGAGATGACAAAAGGCAGAAGTGGAAGCCGAAGTCTGGCACGGAAGGCCTCCTGGTACAGACAGAAGTGATCGAGAGGAGGGGTGCTAGTCCGATCAGTTGGCCCGAAAAGCTCCAGCTCGTACTCCGGAAAAACTCCATACTGAATCCTTATCAGTGAGAGTTCATCTGAAGTCAAAGAGCTGGGGATGGTGTCCGACGCAAAGACCAGACGAGGTTCGATCCCGGCTACGGGTCCATCTACGGTACAAGGACTTTGGAAAACTGAGGCTGACGAACTCCTAGAACCGCTAGAAGAGGAGATATCGGAAGATATTTTGGATCAAATAGAAGCCACAAAAATCTCGAAAAAAAAATTAGGAAAAACAGCAAACAAGCTCTCAAGGAAGCTAAATGAATGGAATACGAAGAAGAAAGAACAGAAAAATGGCAAGAAGTTCTAGAACTAACCTAGGTTGGCCCGAGGAGTGCAGGAAGATGGCAAGGACGATGGAAGTTGACCCGAAGGATGCCTAAGGCCGAGAAGGATGCTAAAAGAGGCTGGAGCTCTCGGGGAAGAGGATGGGACCGAGGGACTCTCTCAGGCAAAGTGGAACCCCTGAAGGAGGAGGACGTGTTTAAATAGGCAACAGGGCCCAGAGCAGTTATGATCGCGGATCTCCTCTGGCCGACCTACACTTGCCACGTATCCCACTCACTATGACAGGCTATCGAAAATGGCTGACAGCTGATAAAGTCATTATTGCATCGTACCTAGAGCCACGCCCCAGCGGGAATTTCGAAAAAATCTTTTCGGATCGCTTTGATTTGAAAGACTCCGGCACCAGTGCGTCAAACGTCAAAATATCTGGCAACCACCGAGGGTGGAGATCGAGGGGGGCAACTTCGGCTGTGAGAATTTCTCTGTACTTCCTTCTTTCAGAACCCAAACACGAAAGTAGGGGGACTGCTGTTGGATATAAAATATCCTCAGCTGATGTTTGTAAAGGACCGACCCTTCCAGGACTTTTTCGGCTTCCGACCTTGTGTGGCGTCTCTCTGAACCCCCTCGACCGTCCGAGCTTCCATAATACCGTCCGGACTTCTCCGAAAATAAGCTTCTCCATCTATTTTCCGGGGTGCTCCAAAGGCTCTCTGAGCCTCACTATCAGCCGACCTTCTACAGTGATCAACTATTCTTCGAACTTCTTTCGGACTTCGTCAATATCCGAGCTTCTCTGACAATGAGATTTCTACAGTAATCAAACTCCATCCAAGTTTCTATGGTGGTTGACTGCCTTCAGGATTCCAATCGAGCTCCTGTGAGAGCCGAACTTCTACTACGAGCGGTCTACTCTGAACTTCTACTACGAGTAGTCTACTCCGAACTCCTACAGCAGACGGTCTACCTCGGATGTCTACTGTAAGCAAATTTCATTTGAACATCTACTGTAAACACATTTCTTCTGAACTTCTATTACAGGTAGACTTCAGCCGAGCTTCTTCGTAGTTGGATCCCAGACGAGCTTCTACAATGGGACAGGACCCACCAGCCAGGTCGCTACTCCGAGCTCCCACGACAATCGATCTTCGACCGAGCTTCTACAATAAGCGATCTCCTTTTAGCCTTCTACAAGAACCAGACTCCGTCCGAACTTCCATAGCGGATGGATATTGGACAAGCTTCTACGACGGATGGACTCCGACAGCTGGATTTCTACAATGACCGATCACCTCCGGTGTCTGTCGAACCTCCCCAACGCCATCCGAAGTCCACCGCCGGCTGACCCTCCGTCAGATTCTTCATGAAATTGAACTTCTTCGATGGATAATCTTCAGACTAACTTTCACATCAGGCAAATCCCAGACGGACTTCTCTAGCAATCGGACTCCTACCAGACTTCACCAACGGAAAGTCTCCATCTGAGCTTCTACAGCAGATGACTCCCGCCTGTGGCATCAGCACCTGAGGCATCCGACAATAGTAGACTCGTCAGCAGCCTTGGAAACATCCGAGCTTCTCCTAGATCGATGGGGTAGAGAGCCATTCTGCTCCATCAGATATCCCAACCGAGCTCCAGCCGACAGATCCGAACTCTCTGGCAAGTCATGACAACGGCCACTACCCTACTCCACTCTCTGCAATAGATTTTGCATGGCTCCACCACTCTCTGGCAAGTCGCGACAACGGACACCACTCCACTCTCCGGGCTCTACCACTCTCTGGCAAGTCGCTACAACGGACACCACTCCACTCTTCGTAACAAACTCCACGTGGCCCTGAACGACCCCTGACACCACTACTCTCCGTAACAAACTCCGCACGGCTCTGAACGGCCCACTATCAGGCGGTTACAGACGTCACTGTCAATCAGTTATGCTCTCTATCTATAAAAATGGACCCACAGATACATTCTTCTCTAAGCTCAAAACTCTATCTCAAAACTCTGCTAAAATTTCCACTCGAGCACTCCATTTCTGTTAAAGCAGAGTACTGACTTGAGCATCGAAGGGTCTTGCCAGAGCACCCCCAACTTCAATTTAGACTTCTCTTGCAGGTCCCGACGGTGATCGTGGTCATCTCAACTCCAGCAACTCCGGCTTCGGCAAAATTCTGCACCAACATATATGTATATATATATATATATATGTATATATATATATATATGTATATATATATATATATATATATATATATATATATATATATATATATATGTGTGTGTGTGTGTGTGTGTGTCTATATATATAGAGATATATATATATATATATGTATGTATATATATATATATGTATGTATATATATATATGTATATGTATGTATGTATGCACATATATATATGTATGTATATTTTTATATATATGTTTGTACATATATATTTATATATATATGTGTGTATATATATATTTATATATATGTATGTATATATATATATTTATATATATATATATGTATGTGTGTGTGTGTGTGTGTGTGTATATATGTAAATATAAATATATACATACATACATACATACATACATATATATATATATACGTATATACATATATACATATATATATATATATATCTATATATATCTATATATATATATATACATATATATATATATATGTATATACATATAGTGTATACATATATATATATGTATATACATATATACATATATATATATATATGCTGGGAAATGTGTCCCAAAAGGCCAATCGTCAAGCTGTTGACGGTTGAGCAACCAAGTATTGTAATTGATTTGTTAATAAATAAAATATATTTGGCATCTTCATCATAAGCTTTCATCTTCTAATGAACTCCGTTGTTATGATGAAGTCCTTAGGACTATTTAAGTTCGATAAAGAGAAGATTTATCGATTAGTCCTTAAAACTGTTAACGATCAAATGATAGGCTGTTAATAAGGACGACAGCTTCTATCGAGCATAGGTCGCTGTAGGCCATATGGGTTGGTTGTCCTCTTAACCAAAGAGTGTGGAGACACTGGTATGGCAGACAGGTGAGATATAAGGGTACATCATCATTGAATGTGACCAACTCCAGAGTATTCTACTGTCGAGAATATCTCTGATGGGATATAGGTATAAGTGTCCCTTAGACCTGAGATCGCCTCAGTGACTTGCAAGCAACTCACTGTGCTTTGGTACTGGACTAACTGAATTTCTAATTCAGAGACGGAAGGCTTCTGGACACAGTCAAGTACTTGCGAAGTCAGAGTGTGATCGAGATGGGATTGACCACTCCAAGAGTTGGAGAAGAATGAGTCGCTGTATTTCAATTTAGCAAAATCTTGGCCAGAGTAATCCATCAGATGGATTTGATATTTTAAAATACAATGTGGACAACCTGATCAGAGTTGACAATTGAACTCTGGGATGTCCTATGATCATTTTGGTCAAGGGAATGAATTATATAAAAACTATATCCGCATGGGTTCTAAGGATGTTGTTCTACACATTCGACCTATCCGGTCGTCGGGTACTATTGCTAGATGGTCACTTCGATTGGTACAAAAATTTATTTCTGTGCTACCAGCTTAGGTTCAGACCTATGAGGTCACACACATTAGAGTTCATGATCTGATCGGATGGTTGATCAATGATTAAGAATCGTTCTAGGGTTAAATGATCAATACGATTGACATTTAACCCAGTGCAAGTATTGCAGGAGGATCGATTAGCAATTCGATTGCTAATTAGTTTAATTTGATTAAACCAATGGACTGAGATTAAGTCTAATTAAATATAATTTAATTAGATTTATTTTGGGCTTGATTGGATCAAGTCCAATTGGTTTATTGGATAAGCCAAGTGCAAGAAAAAACTAGTCCTAGTTCAACTAGGACTTGGGTCAATCTAATTTCTAATTTGATTAGAAAATTAAATCAGATTTAAATCTAATTTAATCTGATTAAATTAGATTTTTAATTGGGTTAAGACCTATTTTAATTAGGTTGATCTAATTTTGGTTTGATTTGATTTGGGAAACCAAATTAAAACAAGTCATAAGATAGAATCCTAGTAAGACTAGGATTCCACCTTGCGCCACATAAGCCTTCCCCACACCCTCTCTCTTATTCAACGCCAATCTCCACTTATTTTGTGCAACAAAAGCCCTCTCCCAGGTCTCTCCCACATTCACAAAAGGTTTCCTCTCTTCTTTCTTACATGGAAGGTGGTTTGGATCAAATCAAAAAGGAATAAGTTTGGATTTCGAATTCTATGAGATAGAGTTTTAGAAATCCAAAACTCTTTCAATTTTGCACCGAATTTATCCAATTTTTTTTAAAAATTTTATAGCTTTTAGAGTATACATTGTGCACCCTTTGATAGTGATCCATGCATGAAAATATGGAGGAGGTGCTCAAGAGTTGGGCGCCCCTTAACTTGCCATGTTTGGATAAGCTTTGACTAGGTATTTGATCTAGACAAGGACTCTATCATATCTCTCTATATAAAATGAGTTTTTTTGTAAAATTTTATAAGAAGACAGAAATTTGAGAGACCTTTGTGCCATCCAAAAATCAGAAAGAAAGACCTTTGGGTCGTGGAGATATAAAAGATGCAAGTTAGGGTGTCTAGAGAAAAAAAACATGAAGAAGAAGAGGGTCTTCTTCTAGGATTTTTTGTTTTCATATCTTTCCTCCCTCCATCTTAAGTTTTCTGAGAGTGTTTCAGATCTTAAACTCTTCCTTTTACTTTCTATCTTTGAAAGAGTCCAAATCAAGAAGAAAAAGGCACCTGATCAACCATCAAAGAAGGATCAGCACAGTACTAGCATACTGTGCTGATTTCCTGAAGCAGGACTTCTGATCGAGATTCATGGGCTCGTGTGGATGACTCCTATAGGCCGGATGCATGTGTAGCTTGCAACATCATCCTTAAGCCCAGATCAGCAAGGTTAGAGCATCTAACTTACAAGGTAATAGATCTGATCTATTGTTTAATACATACATTAGATGTGGTATAGAAACATGTTGATATGATCAACATGTGGTTCATGCTATATTTATATATTTTAATTTTTGATTTAATGCTATATAATAATCATATAATAGAATCTTAAATCTAAGAATTCTCTGGTTTTAAAAAATAAATTTTGATTTATTTTAGTCTTCCGCTGTATGATCTTGAAAAAGTTTCAAGATCTAACCCTGAAACCCTAGATCTGGTTCCTACAATTGGTATCAGAGCCAGGTTCTTTATTACATGATTATTTATACATGCTTAGATTATTTTTTAGATTAGATCTAATTTATAATCTGATTATTAAATCTGAAATTAAAATTTTAGATCAATCACGAACTGCAAGGTTGTCCTGCTGTAAGGTTTACCCCTTACAGTGCAAAGGTTGTCCTAGTTTGTGTAGATCTATCTTTAATCATAAATTTGTTAGATATGATCTAGATTAAATTTATAATTTATTAGATTTAAAAGATGTTTAAGTCTGAAATAAAATCTCTTTGTTAATAATTTTTGTGCAAAGAAACTATTTAAAGTTGAAACTGTTTCAATTACATGAACCTGTTTAGATTAGATCTAAAGTAGTTTCATGTTTATTTCACTTGTATCTTGATTATGAATCAAACATGCAATATGATTGGTAGAATCATATTATAAAATTATTTTATAAATATAAAAATTATTTTTTGAAAAGTCGAACCTAACCCTCGCCCAAAACTTAATTAAGAATTAAGAAGTTGTTTGATTAGGTTCTAGGATTGTGAATTGAAGAACCTAAGACACAAACCATAACACATTGGGTTAATGGGTTAGTGGGAATTAGGTCTATTAATTGGGTTAGACCTATGGTTAGATTGAAGATGGACTTAATTAGAGAATTGACTAAATCTAATCAATTGTTGTCTTAGATTAGGTCAAAGATTCTCTAGATCAATTACAATAGTTGTAGTTGGTCAAGTCCATATCTTTAACGAGAACCAAATGGACTTGATTCTTGGCTAAGCGGTCTAGCACGAACTGTTAGGTTGATCTAATCGAAACTAATTAAACCAATTGGTGTCTAAGGTAAACCAGACCGGTGGTTTTTAATTGGGAGCCCGCTTACCTGGCCATTTCTGATGGTGTCTAAGGCAAGTTTTGGCAGACCCTCCCACTGATCGAACTTACCTGGCCTCTTGGTGAAATTATATTTTGATCAGATCATTTGACTATTCGAGCTGACCCATGTCAGCTAGGTAAATCAGTGTGACTGATTTAGGTGCTCCTAGACCAGCCCTTTTAATGGTCTCCCTTAAGCTGACTTGGTGAAGCCAATGGGAGGATCATGATAAGCTGGTTCATCTGACCTCATCCTCTAAATTATTTAAATCCTCTAAAATTATTAGGTCCTTAAAATGATAAAGTTATGGAGATAACTGAGTCATAGCCTCCCATTAAGGTATTTGATAATGAGTCCATTAACTCAATAATCATTGCAGACCCAAAGGCCTGGTGCTTGTTAACTAATGGAATTATCACTCATCATATGACGACTTGGAAGTGTCTCTCTAATGGTGGTTAGGTGAGCCAACCAAAGTTGGACTTAATCATTCGTTGGTTAGATATACCAAGTATGATCATGTTAATGGTTGGACTTAACTGGATCCTTACAGTGGAGGCTAAAGCCTACTGATTAGGTTTCTGGGGTAAAATTAAAATTACTAAAAATTATTTAAAAAAATAATTGGTTATGAACCTACCCTTAAATGTACATGGGTTGACCAACCAAAGTTGGACTTGTGTGCAGTCTAAGTGGATTCTAGTACCCGCTAAGGAATTAGGGTAATTTCTCGAGTTGGAGGTAGAGGCTACCAATTCGAATAAAATAGTGGGAGAAATCTTTTGATTAAAGTCCAAATCTTTAGGTTTAATGAATCAATTACTAATTAGGTTATGGTTCTCCTTTGTGCAAATATGGCCACTTCCCTATCGCTCCGATCATTGTTGGACAATGATAAGTTGGTGAGACCCAACTTCGGTAGCTGGTACCGAAAGTTGAAGATAGTCTTAGAGCATGAACGGATCCTATATGTGATAATAAATCCTGCACCTGAGGAGCCAGTTGTCAATGCACGTGGAACAGTCAGAGACACTTACCAGAAGTGGCTCAATTACCGGATCATGGTGCGCTGTATCATGCTGGCTGCTATGAGCGACGAGTTCAGTCAGAGATACGAGACGACTCAGTCAAAGGACATACTTCAAGTGTTGGAGGATGCCTTTGGCACACCCGATGACGTAGAGAGCCACAAGACTAGTTGTGCCATCTTCAACGCCAAAATGCGGGATGGTGCCTCTGTCACTGATCATGTATTATACATGATCGAGCTGATAGAATAATTGAGCAAGCTCGGCTTTTCCTTGCATGAGTAGCTTGGGAAAAATGCAATACTGAACTGCTGCCCAAGTCTTATCTCCCATTCCTCACTCATTATAGAATGACAAAGCCTGAAGAGAACTACCACGGGTTACTGGGGTTGCTTCAGAACTTTGAGAAGGATCACCAACTTCACAAGGAGTCGGTGAACTTAGTGGGAGGTTCGTCTTCTGGTTCTCGACCTTTTGAGAAAGGGAAGAAGAACAAGAAGAAGAAAGTGAAGAAGGTGCAAGTTCAGGCTGGGATATCAGTGCAGAGCCAGACCAAAAAGATCAAGCCTGATAAGAGTCTATTCTACTGGCAAGCACCCTAGATTAGATAGTGTGTCAGATATCTACTTATGGCACTGTAGGCTAAGTCATATAAACAAGAACAGAATAAACAGGTTGACTCAAGAGAAAATCCTCAAAGTCAATGATTGTGAATCACTTCCAACCTGTGAGTCCTGTCTTCTTGGTAAAATGACTAAGTCACCTTTTACTTGAAAAGGTGAGAGAGCTACTGAGCTCTTGGGCCTAATACATACTGATGTATGCGGGCCCATGAGCACAAATGCTAGAGATGGATATTTCTACTTCATAACTTTCACGGATGACCTATCCCGATATGGATATGTCTATCTGATGAAACATAAGTCGGATTCATTTGAAATATTCAAACGATTCCGATGTGAAGTAGAAAAACAAACTGGAAAGAGTATTAAAACTCTTCGATCTGATCAAGGAGGAGAATACCTTTCTAGTGAATTTCTCACATATCTAGGAGAGAATGGGATTCTCTCCTAATGGACTCCTCCAGGAACACCACAGCATAATGGTGTGTCTGAAAGGAAGAATCGGACTCTGTTAGACATGGTCCGATCCATGATGGGTTTTGCTAGCTTGCCGATATCCTTCTAGGGATATGCACTCGAATCGGCCTGTTATCTGTTAAATAGGGTTCCAAGTAAGTCTGTAATTAAGACTCCATATGAGATATGGACAGAGCGTAAGCCAGTACTTTCACACCTTAGGGTCTGGGGGTGCCCGGCCTATGTCAAACGATTAGTCACAGACAAACTTGGACCTAGGTCTGACAAATGCTCATTCATAGGGTACCCCAAAGAGACAAAAGGATATTTTTTCTACCATGCTGATGAACAAAAGGTGTTCGTCAGTCTTAAGGCAATCTTTTTAGAAAAAGAGTTCCTTGGTGAAGGAACCGTTGCCTCTAAGGTTGAACTTGATGAAGTTCAACAGGTAGAAGGACCGACACCAATAGCTGAACCTGAGTCGGATATGATCATATCAGATCTGGAGTCCAATATACTTGCACCATTAAGGCGATCCGGTAGAGTACCATGTCAGCCGGATAGATACTATGGTTTCTTGGTCTGGGACGGTGATCCCATCGAACTTGATGAGAATAATAAGGATCCGATCACCTATATGGATGCAATGCAGAGACTTGATTCTGAGAAATGGCTTGAAGCCATGAAATCCGAAATGGAGTCCATGAAGGTCAACGATGTATGGACATTGGTTGACCCACCTGAAGGGGTTAAACCCATTGGGTGTAAATGGGTCTTCAAAAGGAAGAGGGGTGCAGATGGAAAGGTGGAGACCTATAAAGCCTGTCTGGTCGCCAAGGGGTATCGTCAACGTTATGGTATTGACTATGACGAGACATTTTTTCCTGTGGCAATGCTCAAATCCATTCGGATAATGCTTGTAATAGCTGCCCATCTGGATTATGAGATCTGACAGATGGATGTAAAGACAGCTTTTCTGAATGGAGAGCTGACCGAAGAGGTGTATGTGATACAACCTGAGGGGTTTACATCCACAGATGAGTCCAAGGTGTGCAAGCTTCAGAGATCCATTTATGGACTGAAGCAAGCTTCTCGGAGTTGGAACATGCATTTTGATAAGGTGATCAAAACGTATGGCTTCATTAAGAATGGAGAAAAGCCCTGCATCTATAAATGGGCAAATGGTCCAGTTGAGGTATTTCTTGTCTTGTAAGTGGATGACATTCTCTTAATCGGGAATGACATCCCCGCACTACAGGAAATAAAAGTTTGGTTGTCATCATAGTTTTCCATGAAGGACTTGGGTGAAGCATCCTACATCCTAAGGATGAAGATCTATAGGGATAGATCTAAAAGGTTGCTTGGGTTATCCCAGTCCATGTACATAGACACTGTGCTGAAGAGGTTCAGCATGGAGAATTTCAAGAAGGGCTATCTACCGATAGGCCAAGAAATTTCTCTCTCTAAGAAAGATTGTCTGACAACTCCTGAAGAGAGAGAGCGTATAAGTAGAGTCCCATATGCTTCAACCGTGGGATCTATCATGTATGCCATGACATGTACAAGATCAGATGTGGCATACTCACTAGGAATAGTGAGTTGATACTAATCTGATTCTGGAGAAAATTATTGAAAAGTGGTTAAAGCCATCCTTATGTATTTGAGAAATACTAAGGACCAATGGTTGGTTTATGGCGAGTCAGATCTGAAACTTGTGGAGTTTACAGACTCTAGCTTTCAATCTGACCATGATGACAGCAGGAGCGTGTCGGATTATATCTTTACTCTGAATGGTGGAGCCATCTACTGGAAGAGTTCCAAGCAACATACTATGGCGGACTCTGTTTGTGAAGCGGAGTATATCGCAGCATCAGATGCCGCGAAGGAAGCTGTGTGGCTGAGAAAATTCATCAACGAGCTCAGAGTAGCACCCTCCCTCGATGGTCCGGTCCTGCTCTACTGCGACAGCACTGGTGCCATAACTCAGGTGAAGGAACCCAAAGCACATCAGCGGACGAAGCACATCTGGCATCACTTCTACCTGGTCCAGGAGATCGTGGATCGAGGGGACGTCGACCTTCAGAAGATCGACGGAAAGGAGAACCTGGCCGACCCCTTAACTAAAGCCCTGGCGATAAAGGAGTTCGACAACCACAAGTCGAAGATGGGTATTAGATACTATGCCGAGTGGCTTTAGGACAAGTGGGAGTTGTTGGGAAATGTGTCCCAAAAAGTCAATTGTCAAGCTGTTGACGGTTGAGCAACCAAGTATTGTAATTGATTTGTTAATAAATAAAATATATTTGGCATCTTCATCATAAGCTTTCATCTTCTAATGAACTCCATTATTATGATGAAGTCCTTAGGACTATTTACGTTCGATAAAGAGAGGATTTATCGATTAGTCCTTAAAACTGTTCACGACCAAATGATAGGCTGTTAATAAGGACGACAGCTTCTATCGAGCATAGATCGCTGTAGGCCATATGGGTTGGTTGTCCTCTTAACCAAGGAGTGTGGAGACACTGGTATGGCAGACAGGTGAGATGTAAGGGTACATCATCATTGAACATGACCAACTTCAGAGTATTCTGCTGTCGAGAATATCTCTGATGGGATATAGGTATAAGTGTCTCTTAGACCTGAGATCGCCTCAATGACTTGCAAGCAACTCACTATGCTTTGGTACTGGACTAACTGAATTTCTAATTCAGGGACGGAAGGCTTCTGGGCATAGTCAAGTACTTGCAAAGTCAGAGTGTGATCGAGATGGGATTGGACCACTCCAAGAGTTGGAGAAGAATGAGTCGCTGTATTTCAATTTAGCAAAACCTTGGCCAGGGTAATCCATCAGATGAATTTGATATTTTGAAATACAATGTGGACAACCTGATCAGAGTTGACAGTTTGAACTCTGGGGTGTCCTATGATCATTTTGATCAAGGGGATGAATTATATGAAAACTATATCCGCATGGGTTCTAAGGATGTTGTTCTACACATTCGACCTATCCGATCGTCGGGTACCATTGCTAGATGGTCACTTCGATTGGTACAAAAATTTGTTCCTATGCTACCGGTTTAGGTTCGGACCTATGAGGTCATACACATTAGAGTTCATGATCCGATCGGATGGTTGATCAACGATTAAGAATCGTTCTAGGGTTAAATGATCAATACGATTAACATTTAACCCAGTGCAAGTATTGCAGGAGGATCGATTAGCAATTCGATTGCTAATTGGATTAATTTGATTAAACCAATGGGTTGAGATTAAGTTTAATTAAATATAATTTAATTAGATTTATTTTGGACTTGATTGGATCAAGTCCAATTGATTTATTGGATAAGCCAAGTGCAAGAAAAAACTAGTCCTAGTTCAACTAGGACTTGGGTCAATCTAATTTCTAATTTGATTAGAAAATTAAATCAGATTTAAATCTAATTTAATCTGATTAAATTAGGTTCTTAATTGAGTTAAGATCTATTTAATTAGGTTGATCTAATTTTGGTTTGATTTGGTTGGGGAACCAAATTAAACAAGTCATAAGATAGAATCCTAGTAAGACTAGGATTCCACCTTGCGCCACATAAGCCTTCCCACGCCCTCTCTCTTATTCAACGCCAATCTCCACTTATTTTGTGTGACAAAAGCCCTCTCCCAGGTCTCTCCCACGTTCACAAAAGGTTCCTCTCTTCTTTCTTACATGGAAGGTGGTTTGGATCAAATCA
>NC_025993.2:78319728-78326090 GCF_000442705.2 Elaeis guineensis | reverse complement strand
CACATCCTTAAGCCCAGATCAGCAAGGTTAGAGCATCTAACTTACAAGGTAATAGATCTGATCTATTGTTTAATACATACATTAGATGTGGTATAGAAACATGTTGATATGATCAACATGTGGTTCATGCTATATTTATATATTTTAATTTTTTGATTTAATGCTATATAATAATCATATAATAGAATCTTAAATCTAAGAATTCTCTGGTTTTAAAAAATAAATTTTGATTTATTTTAGTCTTCCGCTGTATGATCTTGAAAAAGTTTCAAGATCTAACCCTGAAACCCTAGATCTGGTTCCTACAATTGGTATCAGAGCCAGGTTCTTTATTACATGATTATTTATACATGCTTAGATTATTTTTTAGATTAGATCTAATTTATAATCTGATTATTAAATCTGAAATTAAAATTTTAGATCAATCACGAACTGCAAGGTTGTCCTGCTGTAAGGTTTACCCCTTACAGTGCAAAGGTTGTCCTAGTTTGTGTAGATCTATCTTTAATCATAAATTTGTTAGATATGATCTAGATTAAATTTATAATTTATTAGATTTAAAAGATGTTTAAGTCTGAAATAAAATCTCTTTGTTAATAATTTTTGTGCAAAGAAACTATTTAAAGTTGAAACTGTTTCAATTACATGAACCTGTTTAGATTAGATCTAAAGTAGTTTCATGTTTATTTCACTTGTATCTTGATTATGAATCAAACATGCAATATGATTGGTAGAATCATATTATAAAATTATTTTATAAATATAAAAATTATTTTTTGAAAAGTCGAACCTAACCCTCGCCCAAAACTTAATTAAGAATTAAGAAGTTGTTTTGATTAGGTTCTAGGATTGTGAATTGAAGAACCTAAGACACAAACCATAACACATTGGGTTAATGGGTTAGTGGGAATTAGGTCTATTAATTGGGTTAGACCTATGGTTAGATTGAAGATGGACTTAATTAGAGAATTGACTAAATCTAATCAATTGTTGTCTTAGATTAGGTCAAAGATTCTCTAGATCAATTACAATAGTTGTAGTTGGTCAAGTCCATATCTTTAACGAGAACCAAATGGACTTGATTCTTGGCTAAGCGGTCTAGCACGAACTGTTAGGTTGATCTAATCGAAACTAATTAAACCAATTGGTGTCTAAGGTAAACCAGACCGGTGGTTTTTAATTGGGAGCCCGCTTACCTGGCCATTTCTGATGGTGTCTAAGGCAAGTTTTGGCAGACCCTCCCACTGATCGAACTTACCTGGCCTCTTGGTGAAATTATATTTTGATCAGATCATTTGACTATTCGAGCTGACCCATGTCAGCTAGGTAAATCAGTGTGACTGATTTAGGTGCTCCTAGACCAGCCCTTTTAATGGTCTCCCTTAAGCTGACTTGGTGAAGCCAATGGGAGGATCATGATAAGCTGGTTCATCTGACCTCATCCTCTAAATTATTTAAATCCTCTAAAATTATTAGGTCCTTAAAATGATAAAGTTATGGAGATAACTGAGTCATAGCCTCCCATTAAGGTATTTGATAATGAGTCCATTAACTCAATAATCATTGCAGACCCAAAGGCCTGGTGCTTGTTAACTAATGGAATTATCACTCATCATATGACGACTTGGAAGTGTCTCTCTAATGGTGGTTAGGTGAGCCAACCAAAGTTGGACTTAATCATTCGTTGGTTAGATATACCAAGTATGATCATGTTAATGGTTGGACTTAACTGGATCCTTACAGTGGAGGCTAAAGCCTACTGATTAGGTTTCTGGGGTAAAATTAAAATTACTAAAAATTATTTAAAAAAATAATTGGTTATGAACCTACCCTTAAATGTACATGGGTTGACCAACCAAAGTTGGACTTGTGTGCAGTCTAAGTGGATTCTAGTACCCGCTAAGGAATTAGGGTAATTTCTCGAGTTGGAGGTAGAGGCTACCAATTCGAATAAAATAGTGGGAGAAATCTTTTGATTAAAGTCCAAATCTTTAGGTTTAATGAATCAATTACTAATTAGGTTATGGTTCTCCTTTGTGCAAATATGGCCACTTCCCTATCGCTCCGATCATTGTTGGACAATGATAAGTTGGTGAGACCCAACTTCGGTAGCTGGTACCGAAAGTTGAAGATAGTCTTAGAGCATGAACGGATCCTATATGTGATAATAAATCCTGCACCTGAGGAGCCAGTTGTCAATGCACGTGGAACAGTCAGAGACACTTACCAGAAGTGGCTCAATTACCGGATCATGGTGCGCTGTATCATGCTGGCTGCTATGAGCGACGAGTTCAGTCAGAGATACGAGACGACTCAGTCAAAGACATACTTCAAGTGTTGGAGGATGCCTTTGGCACACCCGATGACGTAGAGAGCCACAAGACTAGTTGTGCCATCTTCAACGCCAAAATGCGGGATGGTGCCTCTGTCACTGATCATGTATTATACATGATCGAGCTGATAGAATAATTGAGCAAGCTCGGCTTTTCCTTGCATGAGTAGCTTGGGAAAAATGCAATACTGAACTGCTGCCCAAGTCTTATCTCCCATTCCTCACTCATTATAGAATGACAAAGCCTGAAGAGAACTACCACGGGTTACTGGGGTTGCTTCAGAACTTTGAGAAGGATCACCAACTTCACAAGGAGTCGGTGAACTTAGTGGGAGGTTCGTCTTCTGGTTCTCGACCTTTTGAGAAAGGGAAGAAGAACAAGAAGAAGAAAGTGAAGAAGGTGCAAGTTCAGGCTGGGATATCAGTGCAGAGCCAGACCAAAAAGATCAAGCCTGATAAGAGTCTATTCTACTGGCAAGCACCCTAGATTAGATAGTGTGTCAGATATCTACTTATGGCACTGTAGGCTAAGTCATATAAACAAGAACAGAATAAACAGGTTGACTCAAGAGAAAATCCTCAAAGTCAATGATTGTGAATCACTTCCAACCTGTGAGTCCTGTCTTCTTGGTAAAATGACTAAGTCACCTTTTACTTGAAAAGGTGAGAGAGCTACTGAGCTCTTGGGCCTAATACATACTGATGTATGCGGGCCCATGAGCACAAATGCTAGAGATGGATATTTCTACTTCATAACTTTCACGGATGACCTATCCCGATATGGATATGTCTATCTGATGAAACATAAGTCGGATTCATTTGAAATATTCAAACGATTCCGATGTGAAGTAGAAAAACAAACTGGAAAGAGTATTAAAACTCTTCGATCTGATCAAGGAGGAGAATACCTTTCTAGTGAATTTCTCACATATCTAGGAGAGAATGGGATTCTCTCCTAATGGACTCCTCCAGGAACACCACAGCATAATGGTGTGTCTGAAAGGAAGAATCGGACTCTGTTAGACATGGTCCGATCCATGATGGGTTTTGCTAGCTTGCCGATATCCTTCTAGGGATATGCACTCGAATCGGCCTGTTATCTGTTAAATAGGGTTCCAAGTAAGTCTGTAATTAAGACTCCATATGAGATATGGACAGAGCGTAAGCCAGTACTTTCACACCTTAGGGTCTGGGGGTGCCCGGCCTATGTCAAACGATTAGTCACAGACAAACTTGGACCTAGGTCTGACAAATGCTCATTCATAGGGTACCCCAAAGAGACAAAAGGATATTTTTTCTACCATGCTGATGAACAAAAGGTGTTCGTCAGTCTTAAGGCAATCTTTTTAGAAAAAGAGTTCCTTGGTGAAGGAACCGTTGCCTCTAAGGTTGAACTTGATGAAGTTCAACAGGTAGAAGGACCGACACCAATAGCTGAACCTGAGTCGGATATGATCATATCAGATCTGGAGTCCAATATACTTGCACCATTAAGGCGATCCGGTAGAGTACCATGTCAGCCGGATAGATACTATGGTTTCTTGGTCTGGGACGGTGATCCCATCGAACTTGATGAGAATAATAAGGATCCGATCACCTATATGGATGCAATGCAGAGACTTGATTCTGAGAAATGGCTTGAAGCCATGAAATCCGAAATGGAGTCCATGAAGGTCAACGATGTATGGACATTGGTTGACCCACCTGAAGGGGTTAAACCCATTGGGTGTAAATGGGTCTTCAAAAGGAAGAGGGGTGCAGATGGAAAGGTGGAGACCTATAAAGCCTGTCTGGTCGCCAAGGGGTATCGTCAACGTTATGGTATTGACTATGACGAGACATTTTTTCCTGTGGCAATGCTCAAATCCATTCGGATAATGCTTGTAATAGCTGCCCATCTGGATTATGAGATCTGACAGATGGATGTAAAGACAGCTTTTCTGAATGGAGAGCTGACCGAAGAGGTGTATGTGATACAACCTGAGGGGTTTACATCCACAGATGAGTCCAAGGTGTGCAAGCTTCAGAGATCCATTTATGGACTGAAGCAAGCTTCTCGGAGTTGGAACATGCATTTTGATAAGGTGATCAAAACGTATGGCTTCATTAAGAATGGAGAAAAGCCCTGCATCTATAAATGGGCAAATGGTCCAGTTGAGGTATTTCTTGTCTTGTAAGTGGATGACATTCTCTTAATCGGGAATGACATCCCCGCACTACAGGAAATAAAAGTTTGGTTGTCATCATAGTTTTCCATGAAGGACTTGGGTGAAGCATCCTACATCCTAAGGATGAAGATCTATAGGGATAGATCTAAAAGGTTGCTTGGGTTATCCCAGTCCATGTACATAGACACTGTGCTGAAGAGGTTCAGCATGGAGAATTTCAAGAAGGGCTATCTACCGATAGGCCAAGAAATTTCTCTCTCTAAGAAAGATTGTCTGACAACTCCTGAAGAGAGAGAGCGTATAAGTAGAGTCCCATATGCTTCAACCGTGGGATCTATCATGTATGCCATGACATGTACAAGATCAGATGTGGCATACTCACTAGGAATAGTGAGTTGATACTAATCTGATTCTGGAGAAAATTATTGAAAAGTGGTTAAAGCCATCCTTATGTATTTGAGAAATACTAAGGACCAATGGTTGGTTTATGGCGAGTCAGATCTGAAACTTGTGGAGTTTACAGACTCTAGCTTTCAATCTGACCATGATGACAGCAGGAGCGTGTCGGATTATATCTTTACTCTGAATGGTGGAGCCATCTACTGGAAGAGTTCCAAGCAACATACTATGGCGGACTCTGTTTGTGAAGCGGAGTATATCGCAGCATCAGATGCCGCGAAGGAAGCTGTGTGGCTGAGAAAATTCATCAACGAGCTCAGAGTAGCACCCTCCCTCGATGGTCCGGTCCTGCTCTACTGCGACAGCACTGGTGCCATAACTCAGGTGAAGGAACCCAAAGCACATCAGCGGACGAAGCACATCTGGCATCACTTCTACCTGGTCCAGGAGATCGTGGATCGAGGGGACGTCGACCTTCAGAAGATCGACGGAAAGGAGAACCTGGCCGACCCCTTAACTAAAGCCCTGGCGATAAAGGAGTTCGACAACCACAAGTCGAAGATGGGTATTAGATACTATGCCGAGTGGCTTTAGGACAAGTGGGAGTTGTTGGGAAATGTGTCCCAAAAAGTCAATTGTCAAGCTGTTGACGGTTGAGCAACCAAGTATTGTAATTGATTTGTTAATAAATAAAATATATTTGGCATCTTCATCATAAGCTTTCATCTTCTAATGAACTCCATTATTATGATGAAGTCCTTAGGACTATTTACGTTCGATAAAGAGAGGATTTATCGATTAGTCCTTAAAACTGTTCACGACCAAATGATAGGCTGTTAATAAGGACGACAGCTTCTATCGAGCATAGATCGCTGTAGGCCATATGGGTTGGTTGTCCTCTTAACCAAGGAGTGTGGAGACACTGGTATGGCAGACAGGTGAGATGTAAGGGTACATCATCATTGAACATGACCAACTTCAGAGTATTCTGCTGTCGAGAATATCTCTGATGGGATATAGGTATAAGTGTCTCTTAGACCTGAGATCGCCTCAATGACTTGCAAGCAACTCACTATGCTTTGGTACTGGACTAACTGAATTTCTAATTCAGGGACGGAAGGCTTCTGGGCATAGTCAAGTACTTGCAAAGTCAGAGTGTGATCGAGATGGGATTGACCACTCCAAGAGTTGGAGAAGAATGAGTCGCTGTATTTCAATTTAGCAAAACCTTGGCCAGGGTAATCCATCAGATGAATTTGATATTTTGAAATACAATGTGGACAACCTGATCAGAGTTGACAGTTGAACTCTGGGGTGTCCTATGATCATTTTGATCAAGGGGATGAATTATATGAAAACTATATCCGCATGGGTTCTAAGGATGTTGTTCTACACATTCGACCTATCCGATCGTCGGGTACCATTGCTAGATGGTCACTTCGATTGGTACAAAAATTTGTTCC